>NC_053025.1:491447650-491482906 GCF_003073215.2 Triticum urartu | reverse complement strand
AAACTCCTATGGCTAAGTGAGGGCGTTTAAGCCATACAGTCTAACTGCCTTGTTCGTTGCGCTAAACAACTCCTTCAAGGACCATACAATTGGATCAAGATTGTTTAGATTCCATCCCGAACACCTCCGTACTACTTACGTGAGGGCAGAAGCCGACGACTGGCCAAGCCTCAGATTACATACAAAACGGCCGCACAGGAGGAAACAATTCAAAGCATAACAATATAGCATTACAAAACAAGCTTTGTTGCAGTAATACAAGGCAAATGAAACACGCATAAATTTACTCGAATAAAATATCCTGCGAACATTGTCCCGCCGCAAGACGAGAACCCTCCAAGACATCCGCAAAATACCGTTCGGGTGTGCGGTGTTCCTTGCCCTCCGATGGCCCTCTAGTCACCTCGATGGCGTCCATCTTCGCCCAGCACATCTTGCAACGAGCGAAGGCCATGCGCGCACCTTCAATGTAGGACGAGCGCTTGACGACGTCCAGCCGAGGACAGGCGCTCACCATTTGCCTCATGAGCCCGAAGTAGCTGTTTCGCATAGCTTTGGCTGGCCATAGCCGGATTATGAAATCCTTCATGGCTAGTTCGGCCACCCTATGCAGCTCCACCAGCTGTTTCAGCTGATCGGTGAAGGACACAGGATGCTCTGGCGCCGCATACTTCGACCAGAATAGCTTCTCCATAGAACCCCCTCCTCCAGCTAGGTAGAACTCCGCGGCGTCTGATACACTACGTGGAAAATCCACAAATGCTCATGGGGAACTCCGAACCCGGGTTAGTAAAAGGTACTGCTTCGCCACATACTTGCTTTGCATCTTAAATGCCTTACCCGCCGTGATCTTCTTGGCCTCCTGGATCTCCTGGAGGGCAGCCTGGGCCTCATTCCGTGTGGTCTCCACGCTCTAACGAGCCTTGGCAAGTTCGGTCCCTTGAACCGACACATCATGCTCCAAGGCTTCGCATTTCTTGACCGCATCCTGGAGCTCCTGCTGGATTTCTTTGACCCAAGCCTTGGACTTCTTATGAGCGGCCTGCTGCTGGACAGCCTTCTCCTTGGCCTCGCCTAGGGCCTTCTTCAGGGCCTCGACCTCGGTCAGGGCTCCTACACATATTATGACACAACGGTCAATATACAGTGCTTGTCCTTTCTAAGCAAAAAGCAAGTAGTCACTCACCTTGCTTCTCCTGCAGCCGAACCTTAACCTCGCCGAGCTCGTTCTCGGTCCGCTCCAGCCTCTGCCTCAGCTCAGAGACCTCGGTAGCATGGGAGGTCGCGGCCAATAGCGACGCCTGTTCATTCATACATACTACGTTAGTCTCCTACAATAGAAGAATTGATCCCCTGTACGGTTATTCCTGCCGAGCACCGGACAACGTCTCAGGGGCTACTGGCTACACGGGGTTTTTCTCTTTCTTACCTCGAAACTTATCAACAGGATGTTGTAGGCTTCGTTCAGTCCACCCTTGGCGGACTGAATCTTCTCGATCACCACACCCATAAGGACACGGTGCTCGTCCACGATAGAGGCGCTTCGAAGCGCCTCCATCAGGTTATCTGGCGCCACTTGACGGACAAGGGCCACTGGTGGGAGCGGCGCATCCCCCTCCTTTAAAGGGGGCCGCTCGCCCGACTCCGGAGCCATATGGGCCTCCGAAATCGCATTCGGCTGAGGGCCGAACTGGACACGACCCTCTACGCCAATCTCCATGGGGATTGGTTCCCCCATGTGTCCGGCAGTGGAGGTCTCGCCCTATGGCGCCTCCCGGACAGCGTCCTGCCCCCCCCGCTTCGGAGCGGTCCTCCGGGATAACACCTCAGTGTCGTCCCTGGCCCCGGGAGAATAAGCAAGCGGTGGCGACATGCTCGCCATCTCCGATGGAGCCAGCGAACCTCCAGATGAGGATCGCTGGGTAAGGTCGCAGGCCGGACTATAACAACACAATTAACTATGTCATAACAATAAAGAGAAAGGACCGGATGTGTGCATGAGAGAGCCATGTCACTTACGATGCGGTCGGGGGCTTAGCGCGGGGGCGTCTCTCCGGACTGCTATCAACGTCCCACGCGGTGTTGACCGCTGGGACGCTTTTCCCCTTCTTGGGCGTGTCCGCCTCTGGATGTGCTGCAGCCACCCTCTTCTTCTTCCTCTTGTCAGGGGAGGGTTGTTTTCCTCCTACTCTTCCTCGCTGTTGTCCTCAGGGATAGAGGAATTGGCTTTGTCGTCTTCGGATGCCACATCCAAAGTGCCCTTGTGACGGGGGCCACCCTTGGCCCCCTTGGCCTTCTTCTCCGGCGCCTTATAAGGCGCGAGCACCAGCATCTTCGCTAGACGCGGGATGACCGGTTCTTCAGGTAGCAGAGCCGGACACTGGATCCGCTTCGCGCTCTCCATCCAGTCCTGGAAATGTAATAATAAGCTCAGGCATCATCCTTGAAATGATTAAATTGGGGATGCATTGAAAAATAGCATACCTCACTGGCGAGATGTCTACAATCGTGACCACGGTCTGAATCTGTGGCCGGTGGCTTCTCGTTGCCCTTAAAGAGCAACTTCCATGCACCTTCGTGAGTAGTCTCAAAGAGCCTCACCAGAGTCTGATCCTTCTTTGGGTTGAACTCCCACGGAGGACGGCTTCGGCGCTGGCAAGAAAGGATCCGGCGAACCAGCATCACCTGGATCACATCAATGAGCTTGACATTCTTGGTGGACATGCTCTGGACACCCGTCTGCAACGCTATCACCTCGTCAGGGGAACCCCAGTCGGGACTCTTCTCGACCCAGGAGGTGAGTCACGTGGGGGCGCCAGAGCGGAATTCTGCAGCTGCGGCCCAGGTGGTGCCATGAGGTTTTGTGATGTAGAACCACTACCTCTACCACTCCTTCACTGTGCCCACAAAAGTGCCTTTGGGCTAGGATACGTTGGACAACTTGCTCACCATGGCTCCTCCGCACTCCGCGTGCTGGCCATCCACCACCTTCGGCTTCACATTGAAGACTTTGACCCACAGCCCGAAGTGGGGATGGATGCATAGGAAGGCCTCACACACGATGATGAACGCCGAGATGTTGAGAAAGGAATTCGGGGACAGATCATGGAAATCTATCCCATAATAATACATCAGCCCACAGACGAAAGGGTGGAGTGGAAACCCTAGCCCGCGGAAGAAATGGGGAAGGAACACCACCCTCTCAATGGGCTCCGTTGTGGGGACGACTCGTCCCTCAGCCGGCAGGTGGTGAGCGATCTCCTTCGCCAAGTATCCGGCCGCCCGAAGCTCCGTAATGTTCTCCTCCTCGAGGGAGGAAACCGTCCACTTGCCCTGACCTCCAGATCCGAACATGGTTGCTTGGTTGGGAAAGAAATGAGAACTTGGGCGCTGGAGCTCGATATTGGAAGGACAGAGAGAGGGCGTGGGGGAGGAAGAGGGAATCCTTATCCCCTTATAAAGGCAACGAATATTGAATGCCTCCTCGCTCGCCTTAAGATTCACCTATTCCCAAGGGCTGTATAAATGACACGGTTGGGTTACCCACGCCCGTACTGATGAGAATCCTGTAATAAGGGGGCACGATCTCTGCTTTGACAAGACGTGTCAATGGCAACTGGGTCTCGAAACATGGAGTGGCAGACGAAAAACGGTCCAAAATTATGATCGGACAGGCGTGATGTCATATTGTAAAAGCTGTCAGTGGATTAGACTCGTGCAAAAATCTGTATATTCTCTCTACGGTTTTGTATGGTGTGTGTGACACGTCCGGATACTATCATTGCATCCAAAGACTATTTTGAAGTTCGGATAAAAGGGAACCCGCCTTGCAATGCCGAAGACAATCTGTGCATCGAACTCTTCGTCATTTAAGCCAGGTTCAGGGGCTACTGAGGGAGTCCTGGACTAAGGGGTCCTCGGCCGTCCGGCCTATTATCCATGGGCCGAACTAATGGGCTATGAAGACATGAAGGCCGAAGACTATACCTAAGTCCGGATTGGACTCTCCTTGGCGTGGAAGGCAAGCTTGGCGACCGACTATGAAGATTCCTTCTTATGTAACCGACTCTATGTAAACCCTAGATCCCCCGATGTCTATATAAACCAGAGGGGATAGTCCGAAAAGGACACATTCATTACCATAGACATATAGGCTAGGCTTTTAGGGTTTATCCATCACGATCTCGTGGTAGATCAACTCTTGTAACACCCATATTCATCAATATCAATCAAGCAGGACGTAGGGTATTACCTCCCTAGAGAGGGCCCGAACCTGGGTAACATTGTGTCCCCTGTCTCCTGTTACCATGAATCCTAGACGCACAGTTCAGGACCCCCTACCCGAGATCCACCGGTTTTGACACCGACAGCAGCAAGGAGCCAGCGGTCAAGTCTACAGGGCCCGGACATCCGGACACCACCGAACTAGAGAGAAGCAAGGCCAGTGCCTCCAGCCCGGACATCCGGCCCCTCGTGAAAGCCCAGACATCCGGCCCGATGCCTGAACGTCCGGCCACCCCTATCTGCGCACAGTGAAGGGCCGTGGCCCATGTACCCATCAACCCCCTAGACTATATATACTCCTCCTCGTCCCACTTTCTAGGGTTAGCATTGGTTTAGCTCATTTTAGAGATAGAGCATTGCTCATCCACATTGGATCTACTCCATGAGAGAGACCGCAGCCCCTCTTCGGAGAAGATCCCTTTGGATTCAAGACCTCCTTGCGGAGAAGAACATCAAGACCTCCTCATGGAGAAGACCGGCTACCTTTGTATCGTCCCTAGTTGTCCGTGGATCGTGTGATCTCTTATGTACCCAAGGATCTAGCTCACGTGTGACTATTTCGTGTTGGTTTAGTGATTTTCTCATGTTTCCCCTCGTTTTCCCCCTTGTGTTCTTCGTGTTCGTCGCGGGATCCTCTCCTTTCGTGAAAGATCGGCCGATTAGGGTTCTACCCTACATCAGTATTGAGATACTGATGATCGAATCTCGGGCAAGTAACACACTGATGACAAAGGGAACAACGTATGTTGTTATGCGGTTTGACGATAAAGATCTTCCTAGAATATGTAGGAACCAATATGAGCATCCAGGTTCCGCTATTGGTTATTGACCGGACATGAGTCTCGGTCATGTCTACATAGTTCTCGAACCCGTAGGGTCCGCACGCTTAACGTTCGGTGACGATCGGTATTATGAGTTTATGGTTTTTGATGTACTGAAGGTAGTTCGAAGTCCCGGATATGATCATGGACATGACGAGGAGTCCTGGAATGGTCAAGACATAAAGATCGATATATTGGAAGGCTATGTTTGGACATCAGAATGGTTCCGGGTGAGTTCGGGCATTTACCGGAGTACCGGGGGGTTACCGGAACCCCCCGGGGAGTATATGGGCCTTAATGGGCCTTAGTGGGAGAGAAGAGAAGGCAACCTAGGAGGGGGCGCGCCCCCCAAGCCCAATCCGAATTGGGTGAGGGGCCGCCCCCCTTTCCTTTCTCCTTCTCCATCTTCCTTCTATTTCTAGTGGGACTAGGAAAGGGGGGAGTCCTACTCCTACTAGGAGGAGGACTCCTCCCCCCTTGGCGCGCCTAGAGAGGGCCGACCGGCCTCCCGCTCCCTCCTTTATATATGTGGGGAGGGGGGCACCCTAGAACACACAAGTTGATTGTTTAGCCGTGTGCGGTGCCCCCTCCACAGATTTCCACCTCGTTCATATCATTGTAGTGCATAGGTGAAGCCCTACATCGGTAACTTCATCATTACCGTCATCACCCCGTCGTGCTGACGAAGCTCTCCCTCGACACTCAGCTGGATCTAGAGTTCGTGGGACGTCACCGAGCTGACCGTGTGCAGATCACGGAGGTGCCGTACTTCCGGTGCTAGGATCGGTCGGATCGTGAAGACGTACGACTACATCAACCACGTTGCCATAACGCTTCCGCTTATGGTCTATGAGGGTACGTGGACAACACTCTCCCCTCTCGTTGCTATGCTTCACCTAGATAGATCTTGTGTGTGCGTAGGATTTATTTTGAAAATACCGCGTTCCCCAACAGTGGCATTCGAGCCAGGTCTATGCATAGATGTTATATGTGGGTATATAAATATTGCTTGCCGTCACTACTTGATTCTTGATTCAGCGGTATTGTTGGATGAAGCGGCTCAGACTGACATTTTGCGTATGCTTACCCGAGACTGGTTCTATCGATGTGCTTCGCACATAGGTGGCTAGTGGGTCTCAGTTTCTCCAACTTTAGTTGAATCGGATTCAATGAACAGGGTTCTTTCTGAAGATCAAAAAGCAATCACTATACCGTGTTGTGGTTTTTGATGCGTAGGTAAGAACGGTTCTTGCTCAGCCCGTAGCAGCCACGTAAATCTTGCAACAACAAAGTAGAGGACGTCTAACTTGTTTTTGTAGGGCATGTTGTGATGTGATATGGTCAAGACATGATGCTAAATTTTATTGTATGAGATGATCATGTTTTGTAACAGAGTTATCGGCAACTGGCAGGAGCCATATGGTTGTCGCTTTATTGTATGAAATGCAATCGCCATGTAATTGCTTTACTTTATCACTTAGCGGCAGCGATAGTCGTAGAAGCAATAGTTGGCGAGACAACAACGATGCTTCGACGGAGATCAAGGTATCAAGCCGGTGACGATGGTGATCATGATGGTGCTTTGGAGATGGAGATCAAAGGCACAAGATGATTACGGCCATATCATATCACTTATATTGATTGCATGTGATGTTTATCCTTTATGCATCTTATTTTGCTTAGTTCGGCGGTAGCATTATAAGATGATCTCTCACTAAATTTCAAGGTACAAGTGTTCTCCCTGAGTATGCACCATTGCTACAGTTTGTTGTGCCGAGACACCACGTGATGATCGGGTGTGATAAGCTCTACATTCACATACAGCGGGTGCAAGCCAGTTTTGCACACGCAGAATACTCGGGTTAAACTTGACAAGCCTAGCTGTAACGCCCTTGATGCGGCTATATCTCCTACGTGTCGAAGCACGACTTAGAGGCATAACCGCATTGAAAGCAATGTCGCAAGTAAGGTAATCTTCACAACAACCCATGTAATAGATAATAAGGGGAAAGGTACATAGTTGGCTTACACTCGCCATGTCACACAAAGTACATAAATAGCATTACAATCATCCAATCACTCATGGTCCGACTATGGTACCAAAATAAAAGATCAACCCCAACAAGCGACATGGTCCAGATCGCCCCAACTGGGCACCACTACTGATCATCAGGGAAAGACACATAGTAACGGCGTGAGTCTTCGTCAAACTCCCACTTGAGCTCAAGCGCATCCTCTGGAACAGAGTCATCGGGCCCTGCATCTGGTTTGGAAGTAATCTGTGAGCCACGGGAACTCAGCAATCTCGCACCCTCGCGATCAAGACTATTTAAGCTTATAGGTAAGGTAAGGTAATGTGTGGAGCTGCAACAAGCGACTAGCATATATGGTGGCTAACCTGTTCGCAAAAGAGAGCGAGAAGAGAAGGCAAAGCACGAACGAATAACTATAGAACAACCTACGACAAACAATACTCCAACACCGTGTTCACTTCCCGGACTCCGCCGAGAAGAGACCATCACGGTAACACACGCAGTTGATTCATTTTAATTAAATTAAGGTTCAAGTTATCTACAACCGGACATTAACAAATTCCCATCTGCCCATAACCACGGGCACGGCTTTCAAAAGTTCAAATCCCTGCAGGGGAGTCCCAACTTAGCCCATGACAAGCTCTCACGGTCAACGAAGGATAAACCTTCTCCCGAGACATTCCGATCAGACTCGGCATCCCAGTTCTACAAGACAACTTCGACAAAGATAAAACAAATCCAGCAACACCACCCGAATGTGCCGACAAATCCCGATAGGAGCTGCACATATCTCGTTCTCAGGGCACACTCAGATGAGACTAGCTACGAGTAAAACCAAACATCAAGTTGCCCCGAGGTGGCACCGGAGGCAGCTCAGTCGGACCAACACTCAAAGGAGCACTGGCCCAGGGGGGTTTAAATAAGATGACCCTCAGGCTCCGGAAACCCAAGGGAAAAAGAGGCTAGGTGGCAAATGGTAAAACCAAGGTTGGGCATTGCTGGAAGAGTTTTATTCAAGGCGAACTGTCAAGGGGTTCCCATTATAACCCAACCGCGTAAGGAACGCAAAATCCGGGAACATAACACCGATATGATGGAAACTAGGGCGGCAAGAGTGGAACAAAACACTAGGAAAAAGGCCGAGCCTTCCACCCTTTACCAAGTATATAGATGCATTAAGATAACAAGATAATATAATGATATCCCAACAATAAACAATGTTCCAACAAGGAATGGTCTCCAAACTTCACCTGCAACTAGCAACGCTATAAGAGGGGCTGAGCAAAGCGGTAACATAGCCAATCAACGGTTTGCTATGACAAGGTGGGTTAGAGGTTTGACATGGCAATTTGGGAGGCATGATAAGCAAGTGGTAGGCATCGTAGCATAGGCATAGCAAAAGAGCGAGCATCTAGCAAGCAAAGATAGAAGTGATTTCGAGGGTATGATCATCTGCCTGCAAAGTTGTCAGAGTTGACTGGATCCTCTAAAGCAAACTCAACGGGCTCCTCGTTAGCGAACTCATCTCCCGGCTCTACCCAAACAAGACAAACAAGCAAAAGGAACACAATCAACCACGTGCAAAGCTCAAAGAACATGATGCAAACATGGTATGCTATGCGGGATGCGATATGTGATGCATATGCAAGATTTGACAAGGAATGATTGAACCTGGCCTCAACTAGGAAATTCAAGAGTGCCACTGGAAAGGTGAGGTGTTTTCGGTTGAAATCGATATAAAGATCACCGGAATCGGATGCACGGTTTGGAAATGGCAAGCAAAACAAATATGGCACCGGTCTACGATAAACAGCAAGTAGCCATCTAAATGCATCAAGTTAAACATGCTACAGCACTCAAACAAGACAACAAAATACATGAAAGGGATCCACTCATGATGCTTGACAAAATGTGAACACTGAGCTACGGCCAATTCATCCATTAACAGGTTCAAACAAGCATGGCAAAAGTGCAATTGATAAACAGGTTTCAGACTTGGTGAAATTAACACAAGTCTGGAATTTCAGATCCAAGTAGCTCTCTTCGGAGCAACAAGACAACATGCTACAGGACCTGAACATGGCAAAGAAGAACATGGCATGGAGCTACTCAATTATCTTAACAAAAGTCTCTTAGTGACCTTGATCCAAAAGGGATCAGAAAATATACTAACAAGCACATGAACATAGCTAGAACATAATCATTTTTCAGACTTAGTGAAAACTGGCACATGTTGAAACATAACTCAAGTAGGCATGTTTACGAGCTTGATGCACTCACTACGAAGCAAGTCATAGCAAGACAAGCATACATCTATCAATAACACATAGAATGCAAGCTAGACATGGCAAGAACAATGGCATAGCATGCACGGATCAACTACAACATCATCGGCAAAATTGCAAACAAGTTGACAATCTGCCCAGATTCACAAAGTAGCAAAAGTAGAGCTCGATTGACTCAACCTAGGGTGCTCCATAATTGCAAAAAAGACATGGATGGATAGATCACCACAATATTAACAAAACTCCTTTACTGATCATCCTCAAAGGAGGCACGGATCACTAGGAAATAACATGAACATATGGCATCATGAGATAAACAGCTCTAGGACTTAGTGAAATTACTAAGTCCCTGAAAACAGAATTACCGAGTGCCTCACTTTGCAAGCTTGCACTAGTCCACCACACACATCACAAAAATACATGGGTTGCACCTCTGGAAAGATGACAAAACCCTTAACAAAACATATGTAGAACTCATGGGCATATCATGCACACAATAATCATGGCAAAAATGACAAATGTCTAAGATGGAGTAGCAGATCTGACAATTAACTCAAGTAGCCCTCTTCTAACAGCATTTCGGGCATCAAGATGAACTCAAATGAAAATGATGCAATGGAATGAAATGATGTACTCTCTGAGTCGAACATTTTGATATGCTATATGCATGAATCGGAGCTACGGATGCGGAGATATAGCATGATGAATATGGGCACTTGGAACGGAAATATTAGGGACTTCAGAAAAAAACAACCCCAGATCTAGGGTTTGACCCGAGGCACGCGGATCGAGGATGGTGGCGCGCACACTGTTCACGACGGAGATGAGGTCGCCGGCGAGTCGGTGTTGAGGAGGGAGGAGGCGGCCGGAGGAGGACGTCGCCGGACTTGGAGGCGCTCGCCGGCGCGTGGGCGGAGGAGGCCGGACGGCGGGGTAGCTGCGGCGACGAGGCACGGCCTCGGGCGTCGAGCGAGGCAGCCGGGTCGGGTCGGCGACCGGGCGAGGCGGCGATGGCCGGCAATGGCACGGCGGCGGCAGTTTTGTTCGGCCCGGACGGACAATGTCCGGTGCGGCGCAGTGGATTTTTTAGGGTTTTCGGGGGAGAAGAAGATCCGGATTCGGAGGGTTCTTTAAATAGGCATAGAGGGAGCTAGGAGAGTCCAAATGAGGTGCGGTTTTCGGCCATGCGATCGTGATCGAATGCTCTAGATGATGGAGCAGAGTTAGGTGGGTTTTGGGCCAAAATGGAGGGGTGTTGGGCTGCAACACACACGAGGCCTTTTCGGTCCCTCGGTTAACCGTTGGAGTATCAAACGAAGTCCAAATGATACGAAACTTGACCGGCGGTCTACCAGTAGTAAACCAAGGCCGCTTGGAAAGTCTCGGTCCAATCCGGAAATATTTAATCCCCACACACGAAAGAAAGCTAGAAATGACCACCGGAGGAGAACGAAGCCCCGGAATGCAAAACGGACAACGGAGAAAATGCTCGAATGCATGAGATGAACACGTATGAAAATGCAATGCACATGATGACATGATATGAGATGCATGACAACGATAACAATACACGGAGACAAAAAACCCGAACCCGAGAAAATAAAATAACTTAACGCCAGAAATGGCAAGAGTTGGAGTACAAATTGGGAAAATTATATCCGGGGTGTTACAACACTCCACCACTACGAAAGGATCTCGTCCCGAGATCTAGGACTGAAAGAACGCCGGGTACTCAGAAAAGAGGTGATTCTCGCGTTCCCAGGTAGCTTCACGGTCGGAATGGTGTGACCACTTGACTTTGAGAAATTTGATTGACTTGTTGCGAGTCTTGCGTTCAGTCTCTTCGAGAATAGCAACTGGGTGCTCACGATAAGAGAGATCTTCTTGGAGCTCAATGTCCTCGAAGTTGACTATGCGGTCAGGAGTCTTGAAGCACTTTCGAAGCTGAGAGACATGGAACACGTCATGAACATTTGCAAAGTTTGACAGAAGCTCGAGTTGATAGGCAAGGTCGCCTCTCTTGCTGACAATCTTGAAAGGTCCCACGTATCCGAAGCGACGAGTACCTTTCATAGGAGAGACGCGGAGGTAAACATGATCTCCGATCTCGAAAGCCAAATCACGGTGCTTACTATCATAGTAGCTCTTCTGGCGGGATTGGGCTGCTTTGAGGTTATAGCGAATGACTTTGCACATTTCTTCTGCTTCTGTGATTAAGTCATTACCCAGCAGCCGACGTTCACCGGTTTCAGACCAGTTGAGAGGGGTACGACACTTCCTGCCATACAGAATTTGAAATGGGGCCTTGCCCGAACTTGCTTGAAAACTGTTGTTGTAGGAGAATTCAACATAAGGAAGACAATCCTCCCACTTCATGCCGAAGGAGATCACACAAGCCCTGAGCAGATCTTCAAGAATCTGGTTGACACGCTCGACTTGACCGCTAGTTTGAGGATGGAAAGCTGTGCTGAAGCGGATGTTGGTGCCCATGGCCTTCTGAAAAGAATCCCAAAACTTGGACGTAAAGATGCTGCCACGGTCTGAAGAGATCACCTGTGGAATACCGTGCAGAGAGACAATTCAAGAGGTATAGAGTTCCACCAATTGAGCTGTAGTGATCGACTCTTTGATAGGCAGAAAGTGAGCCACTTTGGTGAGTTTGGACTTTGGAAACCCAGTCACGAAGTCCATTTCAATGTGGTCAAACTTCCATTCTGGAAGGGCAAGAGGTTGGAGGAGACCTGCTGGTCTTTGGTGTTCTGCCTTCACTCTTCTGCAGACATCACATTCATTTACGAATTGTGCAATCTCGCGCTTCATTCGAGTCCACCAATAAGCTTGCTTAAGGTCTTGATACATCTTCGTACTCCCAGGGTGGATGGAGAGGAGAGAATTGTGAGCCTCATTCATGATCACTTTACGAAGGTCACCTTTGGGTACAACAATTCGATCCTCGAAGAATAGAGTATCCTTGTCATCAAGGCGGTAGCACTTGTACTTGGGTTGACTCTTGGCAATCCCAATCTTCACCTTTTTCACCATAGCATCAAGAAGCTGGGCTTGGCGAATCTGGTCTTCCAAGGTAGGAGAGACTTGAAGGTTGGCGAGGAAACCTTGAGGAACAACTTGCAGATTAAGTTTGCGGAAAGCTTCACAAAGCTCGGGTTGATAAGGCTTGAGAATCAGACTGTTGCAATAAGCCTTCCTGCTCAATGCGTCAGCAATCACATTGGCCTTGCCTGGAGTATACTCAATACTCGGATTATACTCTTGAATCATTTCGACCCATCGAGTTTGCCTGAGGTTGAGATTAGGCTGAGTGAAGATGTACTTGAGACTCTTGTGATCAGTGAAAATGTCCACTTTTCTTCCCAATAGAAGATGTCTCCAAGTCAAAAGAGCATGCACAACTACTGCCAACTCAAGATCATGAGTGGGGTAGTTCTTCTCATTGGGCTTCAACTGGCGAGAGGTATAAGCAACCACTTTCTTCTCTTGCATCAACAATACGCCAAGACCTTGGAGAGAGGCATCACAAAAGACCTCGTACGGTTTGGATTCATCAGGCGGAGTCAGAACTGGAGCAGTGATCAATTTCTCTTTCAAAGTGTTGAAAGCAATGTCACACTCCGGAGACCAAACGTACTTGACGTGCTTCTGGAGAAGATTTGAGAGAGGCTTTGTGATCTTAGAAAAGTTTTCAACGAATCTTCGGCAGTAGCTTGCGAGACCGAGGAAGCTACGGAGTTGCTTCACGTTCTGAGGAGGTTCCCAATTCACAATTGCAGACACCTTCTCAGGATTCACGGCAATGCCCTTGGCAAAGATGATATGACCAAGATAAAGAACCTCATCGAGCCAAAATTCACACTTGGAGAACTTGGCGTAGAACTGATGTTCCCTGAGCTTATCGAGTACCAAACGCAAGTGTTTGGCATGATCTTCTTTGTTCTTCAAGAAAACCAGAATGTCGTCGAGATAGACCAAAACAAAGTCATTGGTGTAGGCGTTGAAGATGAAGTTCATCATGCGAGAGAAAGTCGGAGGAGCGTTGACGAGGCCAAAAGACATGACAGTGTATTCATATGAACCAAAGCTAGTTCTGAAAGCCATCTTGGGAATATCTTGCTCACGGATTCGAATCTGATGATAACCCATACGGAGATCAAGCTTGGAGAATACTTGAGCACCTTTAAGTTTTTCGAATAGCTCATTGATGTTGGGAAGTGGGTATGATGCCCCTCTACGAACATAACAAGCTTGGCATATTACAACAGGGCATGTGCTGCTCTGCACGCCAAAGTTCATGCAGAACATGTTTTTGATAAAGGACATTTGTATTAACTCAAAATGTAGCATCAAACAGATACAAAGCATGATGAGTAACACCCGGACTCTGCATAATCAAGATGCACACAACCAAACACGAAAATTGTTACAAAAGATAAATAAAAAACTGACATGCCGACAATAGTAGTCATCCGACAACAGTAGTCATATAACTAAAAAACACTTCTGTGATGATACGTGTTTCTTACAATAGGTCATGTTTTCTGTCACGCATGTACTTCCATCACGATTTTTATGACAGGATAAGATAGTCATATATGTGTTGTCGCGGGCGTGTTCTATGACAATACTTCATTTATTGTCACGGAAGTCTCCACTTCCATGATGATAAATGGCATGTCATGGAAGTGTTTTCGTCAACGTTAACTACTATTTGTGATAGGCGTTGGATTTCTTCGAAGAGGAAAGGTAATGTAGTATAGTAGACACCTCACTCAGTTAAGAACCAAAGTTATTGAACAAATAGGAGACACCACGCAAAACCTGTAAACAGTACTTGCACACACAAAAAGCAAATACTTGCACCCAACGCCGACAAGAGGGTTGTCAATCCCCTTGTACTCATTCGTTGTAAGGATTAAATCGGATAGTGGTAGGTAGATAAATATAAAGTAAAATAAAAGATAAATAATTACAACAATTATTTTTAGGGTTTTAGTAAATATAAAGTGAATGGACCAGGGGCCATAGCATTCACTAGAGGCATCTCTCTCATGAGCATATCATCGGTGGATAATTGATAGAAAAACATATATTTATGATGGTATTCATGGAATGATCAATATATAGGCATTACGTCTGAGACATGTAGACGAACATCCATCTGCATCGACTACTATTACTCCACCCTCGGCCGTTATCCAGCATGCATCTTAAGGCATTAAGTTCATAACAAACTTGAAGGAAATATGCCCTAGAGGAAATAATAAAGTTGTTATTTTATATTTCCTTATATCATGATAAATGTTTATTATTCATGCTAGAATTGTATTGACCGGAAACTTGATACATGTGTGGATACATAGACAAAACACCGTGTCCCTAGTAAGCCTCTACTAGACTAGCTCGTTAATCAAAGATGGTTAAGTTTCCTAACCATAGACATGTGTTGTCATTTGATAAACGGGATCACATCATTAGGAGAATGATGTGATGGACAAGACCCATCCATTAGCTTGGCATATTGATTGTTCAGTTTTATTGCTATTGCTTTCTTCATGCCATGTACATATTCCTTTGACTATGAGATTATCCAACTCCCGAATACCGGATGAATACCTTATGTGCTATCAAATGTCACAACATAACTAGGTCATTATGAAGATGCTCTACAGGTATCTCCGAAGGTGTTTGTTGGGTTGGCATAGATCGAGATTAGGATTTGTCACTCCTAGTATCGGAGAGGTATCTCTGGGCCCTCTCGGTAATACACATCATAAGAAGCCTTGCAAGCAAAGTGACTAATGAGTTAGTTGTTGGATGATGTATTACGGAACGAGTAAATAGACTTGCCGGTAACGAGATTGAACTAGGTATGAAAATACCGACAATCGAATCTCGGGCAAGTAACATACCGATGACAAAGGGAATAACGTATGTTGTCACAACGGTTCGACCGATAAAGATCTTCGTAGAATATGTAGGAGCGAATATGAGAATCCAGGTTCCGCTATTGGTTATTGACCGGAGAGGTGTCTCAGTCATGTCTACATAGTTCTCGAACCCGTAGGGTCCGCACGCTTAACGTTCGATGACGATTTAGTATTATATGAGTTATGTGATTTGGTGAATGAATGTTGTTCAGAGTCCCGGATGAGATCACGGACATGACAAGGAGTCTCGAAATGGCCGAGAAGTAAAGATTGATATATAGGATGATAGTATTCGGACACCGGAAGTGTTCCGGGTAGTATCGGGTATTTATTGGTGTACCGGGGGGGGGGGTTACCGGAACCCCCAGGTGGAATAATGGGCCTTATGGGACATAAGAGGGGATCAAACCAGCCCACAAGGGGTGGCGCGCCCTCCCTTTAGGCAGGAGGCCGAATAGGGGAAGGAGGAGGGGGTTTGGCCCCCTTTCCTTCCTCCCTTCCCTCTTCCCTTTTCCCCCTTCCGGTAATAAGGAAAAGGGGGGGGCGCGAATTGGGATAGGACCCCAAGTAGGATTCCTCCTACTTGGGGCGCCCCATGGCAGATCCCCTCCCCCTCCCACCTATATATACATGGGGAGGGGGCGTCTAGAACACACAAAAACAATCGTTAGCCGTGTGCGGCGCCCCCCTCCATAGTTTACGCCTTCAGTCATATCTTCGTAGTGCTTAGGCGAAGCCCTGCGCGGATCACATCACCATCACCGACACCACACCATCATGCTGACGGAACTCATCTACTTCCTCGACACCTTGCTGGATCAAGAGGGCGAGGGACATCATTGCATTGAACGAGTGCAGAACTCAGAGGTGTCGTATGTTCGGTACTTGATCGGTCGGAGCAAGAGGAAGTTCGACTACATCAACCGCGTTGTCAAATGCTTCCGCTTTCGGTCTACAAGGGTACGTGGACATACTCTTCCCCCCTCGTTGCTATGCATCTCCTAGATAGATCTTGCGTGAGTGTCGTGGAATTGTCACGGCAGATGTCCTCGTGAAAGGACTTAGTCGTAGGGCCATCGCAACTAGGAAGCTTAAAAGGGGTTAATCAGGACAAAGGACACGAGAGAGTTATACTAGTTCAGCCCCTTACGGTGAAGGTAAGGCCTACGTCTGGTTGGGTTGGTATTGCTGAGGTTTCGATGACCAGGGAGCGAGATACGCTATGCCCATCTCTCGATGAGTTGTTTCCTGCCCTAAGCCGCCGGCGGGTCGTCCCCTTATATACACGGGTTGACGCCCTGCGGTCTACAGAGTCCCGGCCGGCTCATAGACAGTGTCCGGCTCGGTGACTAGTTAATTCTACCTTATGTTACAAGTCATGCCATCATGGCAGTTTACCACTCTGGGCCTTAAGCCGCCTGTGGGCCTTAGACCATTTATTGAACCGCCATCTTCATGCTTGGTCTTGGGCTTCTTTTTGATGAGTCCTCTTTGCGTAACCCGGCCCCTCCCGGGCGGCTTACCCAAATAGTTATATCCCCAACATTAGGCCCCAGATTGATTTGAACCGGTTCATGTCAATCTTAAAATACCTTAAAAATACACCTTTCTGTCTTCTGTCAGTGCAAAGGTCGTAACCTGCTGTGACATCATCTTCTGGATTGTGATAACCCGCCGTGACGTCATCTTCCATTAACTTCATATTGTATTCCACCATATCCTCAACGGATCTTTGCCTTTACTGGCCATCCCAAAAACCGAGTCGTCAGGGCCGCTGGATAATGATGTTTCACTCTCCTCGTTTCTCGCGCCGTTTCAGTCGGCCCTTCTTTATAAATAGACGCGACCTAGGTATTTCCCATTCTCCTTCTTCAGTCGTCTTCTTCCTCGCACTGTTTCTCTGCCGCTCGAGCTCCGCCGCCGCCGCCGTCGAGCCCCTCGTCTTCACCGACTCAGGCCGCTGCATCAACCTGAATCTGCTCAGAAAACAACGGCGAACTTCCGTAGCTCGTCCACATCCGTAAGTTCCCTTCCTTCCCTTTCTTAGATCTGCATTGGAACTTCTTCGAGTTCGTCGGTGTTCGTCACCGTCTGAGCCAAAACCTTGACCGTTTTCACCCCCAATGCTCTGTTCGGATCATCAAATAGCGTAGAACTGCCGCGGTAATTGTTTTGCGCTTATCTCGAATGCAAACAGATCTCTTTTCCCCTGTTTAGAAGCCTCCTTGGAGTGTATGAACTTCTCTGCCCTGTTTTTAGGTCTAGAAATTTTTCTATTTAGAACGACCATTTGATCCAAAATAATAGCCGCAGATTGTGAAACCTGTTTGTTCCATACTTAGCCAAAAAACTGCCTCTGTTGAATCTGTTTAACCACGGTAGTCCATATGGCCGGCTTAAGACAACCCGGCTGTCAGTCTTGCTTGCTTCTGACGACTTTAAATAATTTATCTGTTTCTGAAACCTGTAGCGGCTTAAATACCACTACATAGTTACCCATATGTCATTAGGCCCCTTCTTAAGCCGCCACCTTGAATAAATTAATAATGCTCTACCCCGGGTTATGAGTTAAACCAGAAATTTTTTACTTTGTCATAGGCTTCCACTTACACCATGGCACCTAAGACTCCCAAGGCTCCTGTGACCTGTAATTGGGTCCCTTCCATTGTCACAGAAAGCAAACTGTCTGAATTTGTGAAGTCCGGCCACCTACCCAAGAAGGAAGTCATGTCTTATCGTGCTCCTGACCCGTCCGAGGAGAAACCTCAACAAAGAAGGGGAGGTGGTTGTTTTTACGGATCATATGAGCCAGGGACTTGCTCCACCCGGTTCAAAATTCTTCAGGGATGTTTTGCATTTCTTTGACCTCAGACCTCAAGACATTGGACCCAACTCCGTGTCAAATATTTGCAACATCCAAGTTTTCTGCGAAGTGTACCTGGGAGAAGAGCCCAACCTACTTTTGTTCAGAGAGCTATTTTATTTAAACCGGCAAAACGAACGTGCCAACGGGCCCAGTCTGGAACTCGGCAGCATCTCAATTCAGCGACGGAGAGACTGCCTCTTCCCTTATGCCGAACTGCCCAGCCACCCAAAGGACTGGAACCAGATGTGGTTTTATTGCCAGGACACTTCTCCGGCTGATGAGAACCCTCTGCCCGGCTTCCGCGCTCTACGCCTTGAATCTAATCACCCGCTGCCAGATAAATTAACTGCTATTGAACGTCTGTCACTTGCCCCTACCATCAAGAAGATCAAAGCTCTCTTAGGCAATGGTTTGAGCGGCATTGACTTGGTGCGAGTCTGGATCTCCTGGCGGGTGATCCCGTTAAGCCGCCGCCCTGACTTAATGTGCTCTTACTCTGGCGAGAAAGATGACCCGCTGCGCCATAGCTTAGATGACTTACCAGATGATATGGTTGAAGTTATGACCCAGACCTTGTTGAAAGAGGGCACATTGACTAGTAATGCCTTTGGCTTACTTCCCTTCTACAAGAAGAACCCGGCCCCTGCAGTGAGTCATCAACCTCAGTAAATAGTCTTTACTATGTTATACCTTGCTTTTACTCATAACCCTTTATCATTTTCCACAGGCCAATGACAACTTCTGGAAGGTCAAGTATGACCATGAGGCGGCCAAACAAGACAGAGCGGCCAAGAGAGCCGAAAGAAAAGCCACCAAAACTGGAACTTCAAAGAAAAGGAAGCCAAGCGCTTCAGATATGTTTAAACTTGACGATACTGATGACGATGAAGAAGAGGTAACTTTAACTCCCTTGACTCTTTTATCATCACCTTACTAACATTAAGTCTTTTCAGGAAGACACAGGAAACAGCCAAGCCGTCGAAGAAGAGGTAACTATAATCTCCTCCGAATCAGAGCCTTTGCCGTGGCAGAAAATTCGAAGAGTGACCCGGAAAGTAAGATTTTCACATCCTTTGGCTTACCAAGATCCTCAATTTCTTTTGAAGCAACAACTTTTTGAAAGCCAGAGGTAGACCCAGACCAGCAAGGATGCAGAGCTCTCCTCCGGCTTACCTGATGTAACCAGGAAGCGTCGGAATGAGGTTATCTCCGAATTACGTTCTATTTTACCTTTGGCGGGTTTGATTTGTCAACCTCTTAATTCTTCTGACTCCAATTATAAGGATACCTCTCCTTCCTCTGGCGAGTCTATGCAATCCAACATGCCGGCTTTCAAAACCGCCCCCGGGTAATGTAAATTGGTTTATCTTATGCTTTTCTTTACTCATGCTTTTGTACTCTCTTCTACCTTGTCCACAACGTGCAAGTGAAGCCCGGGAAGAAAGTGAAGAAAAACAATCCGGCCCAAGACCCTGTCGTGACTGAACCAGAGCTTGGCACAGCTGCCCCTGACACTTCCGCTCCTCAGCCGCCACCTGAGCCGGTTTATGACATTCCAGCACCAACCTCTGATCCGCCCGCTGAAGAAGCTCTCGGTGGTTCTGATAAACCGGAAACTCCTAGCCCAGCCAAGGCAATTGACCCGGAAGTTAAAATTCTCAAGACTTAGTTTGTTGAGCCGGGTCAGCCCACTGTTCTCGCCAAGTGCTCTGCTAAGGAGGAGCTTTTGGAGCGCCGAAAGGCCAAGTTAGACATTGCTGACTACACTCACTTGAGTATTGGGGAGATCGTCTCTAGCTACATCAATCAAGTGCATAGCAGCCGTGACCTGGAAATTGACATGGTGAAGCAAATACAGCAAAAATCTGAGGTATGACTGTTCCTTAACCACACTTACTGTACCAGCCCCCAAGTCTATTGCTTATAAGTAAATATGCTATAGACTTTAGAAAACTACCTAGCACTGCTTGTCCGGTTTATCAAGAAGATATGTAACCCGGTTGTAATATGATACTTTGAACTTGCGATACACATTAGCCCCCAAGTGCCAAGTATCTTTACTTGCAAAGTGCTTGGGACTTAATTTTCATGAGCCGGCATAGTAATTTAGAGTTCTTCAGCATACATTAGCCCCCAAGTGTCAAGTACCTTTGCTTGTAAAGTGCTTGGGACTTAATGTTATTTTACAATGATCCTGACTATAACCCGGCATTAATGCAGGCCACCATAAGTCAATTTGAGTTGGAGATTGCTGACCTGAAGAACCGCCTGGCAGCCCAAGAACTTGAAATTCAAAAAGCCAACTCCAAGTTTGAATTCAGCGTCTCTGAACAAGAAAAGTTGAAGAAGAACTTTGAAACGGATAAGAAAACCTGGGCTGATGAAAAGGCTTCACTGGTGACCCGGGCCGAGACGGCAGAAGCATCGCTCGCCGAAACAACAGATGAGCTGTCCGGCTTAAAGCGCCAGATTTCTCAAATGGTCTCAGCAATCTTTGGTAAGTTATTCATACAAACCTAAATATTTCAAACTTTCTTTCAATGACTACTTCAATTGTTGCCTCCATCTCACCTTATGTTTAATAATGCAGGCCCCAGGAGCACAAACCTTAAGCAGAACATGTTGATCAAGCTGAAGGCGGTTTATACTCTAGTGGAACAGCTCTATACCGGGTCACAATGTGCTCTGGCCATTGTGGCTTTATCAAATGATGTTCCCTATCTCCTGCAAGATGTGCTGAAGCGACTTGCTGTGATACCTCAGCGGATCCAAGAGTTAAGACGAGCATCTGCAAGAGCCGGAGCTATAGCCGCACTGAGCCGGGCCAAGGCGTGGCTTCCAGAGCTAGACCCCGCTGATATTGCTCTTGGGTATCCAAGTTTGAAGAAAGATGGCTCCGTGTTTAATGATAAGGACTTCACCGCCTATGTGAAGGATATACGCCCGGTGGCCACTCTTATTGGGAATGATACTGACCTTACCAAGTATCAGCCGGGTTATGACAACGAGAATCGAAGACTTCCAACACCTCTCTATGATGAAGTCAGCCTGATCCCTCCAATCCGTAAGCATACCTTTGCCCTTGAAGTCGACCCAGCCGTTTTAATAGATGACGAAGCTGAGTTTGAAGCTTTGAGTGGCATTGACTGGGCATCGTCCACCTTCTAGGACAGGGCAACCGACGGAGAGGCGGAGAAGGATAACCCGGAATCTTCAGGTCAACCCCAGCCGTGAACCGCCAGGCGTCAGATGTTTATGTCTTTGTGAAAAAACAATGCTTCATTATTCAGACTCGGGGAGTCTTGTAATAGGGTAGAAGAACACTTGATTTTTGCCATGCCTTCGCGCATGTTTATGGTGCTCAACACTTTCTTAAGCCACCATCATTATGTGCTTCCGGCTTACATTAATCTTCTATTCCCATTCTGTTAACAGAAATTTTGCTTGTAGTGTCCTGCATATAAAGCAAACACAATTCCCTTGGCGTCTTATCACAATGGGGGTCACATAAAGTATTGATAACCCGGAATGTGAACCAAAGAATCATGTAAAGGCCGACTTACAATTATATCTGTTAGATATAATCATAACAGCATACCTGTGATCCCTTGTTTACCTTTGCCGGTTTAGGTGACCCGAACGATGAAGGTAAACCGGATTAACCTGGCACACATAATACTTGTTCCTGTGCTAGCAATGTTATATGATTGGCATTAAACCGGTGGAATAGAAACCACTTTGTAAAATGCTTTCAAAAATAATCTCAGAATAGTCAATTAAATGTGACTGCAAAGTGTAATAAGACAATAAGTAAAATTCAAAGGCTTCTGATTCGGATACGATCAGTGAACCGTTCCAAAGGGGTTAAGCTAAGATTCAGATACGATCATATAGCCCCCAGTGGCTTTGGCGATGCCGATCAAGTGGGTATCGACAGCTATGTTCTCTTTGGTTCGAATACGACCTATGTTTGAACAGGAAGCCCCCAAGTGACCATGAGAATTGTTTAGTGACGCTGATTCGAATACGATCCATGTCAGACCCAAAGGGGTTAAGCTATGATTCAAATATGATCAAGAAGCCCCCAAGTGGGTTTGGCAGTATGCCGATCAAGAGGGTATCGAAAGATATGTTCTCTTTGGTTCGAATACGACCTATGTTTGAACAGGAAGCCCCCAAGTGATCATGGCTAGATTCAGATATGATCATAAGCCGGACCAAAGGTTAAGCCGGATTCAGATGTGACCTACTCCCTGTTGGTTGTTTTCACCACATAATAATAAAGACATATGAACTTTTGAGGGTGAAAAGGACAGAGGTCCTGCTTTATTTATAATATATACATCGTCAAAATATGTACATCTTGAGAGCCGGTGGCTCAAGTATAGTAAGGCCGAAGATGAGCGATATTCCACGGCCGGCGGGTCTCCTCCTCCGACTTACATGAGTCTTTGTGCTCTCGAACATCAATGAGGTAATATGACCCGTTGTTCAGGTTCTTGCTGACCACAAAGGGTCCTTCCCAAGGGGGGGATAGCTTGTGCATATCAGACTGGTCCTGGATGAGCCGGAGCACTAAGTCGCCTTCCTGAAAAGTTCGGGACCTAACCCGGCGGCTGTGGTAGTGGCGCAGGTCTTGCTGGTAAATCGCCAAGCGGGCTATTGCGAAGTCTCGCTCCTCATCCAACAAATCAAGTGCATCTTGACGAGCTTTTTCATTGTCCGCCTCAACGTAAGCCGCCACGCGGGGCGAGTCGTGACGGATGTCACTTGGCAGGACCGCTTCTGCTCCGTACACCATGAAAAAAGGTGTGTAACCCGTAGATCTGTTAGGTGTAGTATTGATGCTCCAAAGCATAGAAGGTAATTCCTCCACCCAACAACCCGGCGTCCGCTGTAAGGGGACCAAGAGCCGGGGTTTTATACCCTTCAAGATTTCCTGATTGGCTCTCTCTGCTTGACCATTGGACTAAGGATGGGCAACGGCAGAAACATCAAGCCGGTTATGTTCCTGTTGACAGAACTCTTCCATGGCACCTTTGGAGAGATTGGTGCCATTATCAGTTATGATGTTGTCTAGAAAACCAAAACGAAAGATCACCTTTTTTATGAACTGAACCGCCGTGGCTGCATCACACTTACTGACCGGCTCTGCCTCAACCCACTTTGTAAACTTGTCCACTGCCACCAGGAGGTGTGTCTTTTTATCCTTAGACCTTTTGAAAGGCCCGACCATATCAAGCCCCCTGACTGCGAACGACCAAGTAATTGGAATCATCCTCAATTCTTGAGCCGGCACATGAGCTTGTCATGAAAATTTCTGACAACCGTCACATTTACTGATCAGATCCTCCGCATCAGCATGAGCCGTCAGCCAATAGAAACCATGACGGAAAGCTTTGGCCACGAGAGATTTTGAGCCGGCGTGATGGCCGCAATCCCCTTTCATGGATCTCACGAAATATCTCCTGACCCTCCGCAGGCGACGCACAACGTTGAAACGCCCCAGTGACGCTGCGATGATGTAACTCACCATGAACAATCGTCATGGATTTGGACCGTCGGATGATTTGTCTCGCCAAGGTCTCATCCTCAGGCAACTCTCCCCGGGTCATGTAGGCCAAATATGGCACTGTCCAATCCGGAATGATGTGAAGAGCCGCTACCAACTGTGCCTCCGGGTCTGGCACCGCTAAGTCTTCTTGTGTGGGTAACTTGACAGAAGGATTATGCAACACAACAAGAAAGGTGTTAGGCGGCACTGGCTTACGCTGAGATCCCAGCCGTCTTAAAGCATCAGCCGCCTCATTCTTCCTCCGATCAATGTGCTCCACTTGATAACCATTGAAGTGCCCGGCCACAGCATCAACTTCACGATGGTAAGCCGCCATAAGGGGATCCTTGGAGTCCCACTTGCCTGACACCTGTTGAGCTACGAGATCTGAATCACCTAAGCACCGTACCCGGCTCAAACTCATCTCTTTGGCCATCCGGACACCATGGAGTAAGGCCTCATATTCAGCGGCATTATTAGTACAAGGAAACATGAGCCGGAGCACATAACAAAATTTGTCACCTCGAGGGGAAGTCAAAACGACTCCAGCCCCTGAGCCTTCCAGCTGCCTGGACCCATCAAAGTGAATAGTCCAATACGTGTTATCCGGCTTCTCCTCAGGTGTCTGCAATTCTGTCCAATCATTGATAAAGTCCACCAGGGCTTGAGACTTAATAGCAGTACGTGGCATGTACTTCAAACCATGAGGCCCAAGCTCAATGGCCCACTTGGCAACTCGTCCTGTGGCCTCTCTATTCTGGATGATGTCTCCCAAGGGGGCAGAACTCACCACGGTGATCGGGTGACCTTAGAAGTATTGCTTCAGCTTCCGGCTTGCCATGAACACCCCATAAACAAGCTTCTACCAATGTGGATACCTTTTCTTAGACTCAATGAGTACCTCACTAATGTAGTAAACCAGCCTCTGAACCGGATGCTCCTTACCAGCCTCCTTGCGCTCCACCACGATTGCAACACTCACAGCTCGTGAATTCGCAGCCACATATAACAACAATGGCTCTCTATCAATGGGAGCTGCAAGGACCGGCGGCTCAGATAACTGTCTCTTTAAATCTTCAAAGGCAGTATTAGCAGCATCACTCCAGACAAAAGTGTCTGTTTTCTTCATCATCTGATACAGCGGTAGGGCCTTCTCACCTAACCGGCTTATGAACCGTCTTAAAGCTGCAACACGACCCGCCAATCGCTGAACATCGTTGATGCACGCTGGTTTAGCCAAAGAGGTAATCGCCTTGATCTTCTCCGTGTTAGCTTCAATGCCCCTGTTTGAGACCAGAAAACCCAAAAGCTTGCCTGCAGGCACACCAAATACACACTTGGCCGGGTTAAGCATCATCTTATAAACCCGGAGATTATCAAAGGTCTCCTTCAAATCAGATATCAAGGTTTCCTTCTCCCTGGACTTCACCACGATGTCATCGACATACGCATGAATGTTGCACCCGATTTGATCGTGGAGACAGTTCTGTACACACCGCTGATAAGTCGCCTGGGCACTCTTAAGCCCAAATGGCATAGATACATAGCAGAAGGCTCCAAACGGAGTGATGAAAGCCATCTTCTCCTGGTCCTTAACTGCCATCTTGATCTGATGATAGCCAGAGTAAGCATCCAAAAAGCTCAAACGCTCACAACCCGCCGTAGCATCAATGATCTGATCAATACGAGGGAGCGCAAAGGGATCAGCCGGACAGGCTTTATTTAAGTCCGTATAGTCCACACACATCCACCAGGTGCCGTTCTTCTTGAGCACGAGCACCGGGTTAGCTAACCACTCCGGGTGAAAAACTTCAACAATGAACCCAGCCGCCAAGAGCCGGGCGACCTCCTCTCCAATAGCTTTTCGTCTCTCTTCGTTAATTCGCCAAAGGAACTGCCTGACTGGCTTAAACTTCGGATCAATATTAAGAGTGTGCTCAGCGAGTTCTCTCGGTACACCCGGCATGTCAGAAGGCTTCCATGCAAAGATGTCCCGGTTCTCACGGATGAACTCGATGAGCGCGCTTTCCTATTTAGGATCCAAATTGGCACTGATGCTGAACTGCTGAGATGAGTCGCCTGGAATGAAATCAACAAGCTTAGTTTCAGCAGCTGATTTAAAATTCATCACCGGGTCATGCTTTGTGGTTGGCTTTTTCAGAGAGGTCATATCCGCCGGGTCAACATTATCTTGATAAAATTTCAGCTCCTCTGCTGCACAGACAGACTCAGCATAAGCCGCGTCGCCTTCTTCGCATTCCAGGGCCACCTTTCGACTCCCATGCACAGTGATGGTGCCCTTGTGACCCGGCATCTTGAGCTGTAAATAAACATAACACGGCCACGCCATGAACTTGGCATAAGCCGGCCGTCCAAACAGAGCATGATATGGGCTTCTGATCTTGACCACCTCAAAGGTTAATTTCTCGACCCTAGAATCATATTCATCTCCAAAAGCTACCTCCAGCTCAATCTTGCCCATGGGGTATGCCGACTTGCTAGGCACCACTCCATGGAAAACCTTGTTGGACGTCTTTAAATTTTTATCAGTCAAACCCATACGGCGAAAGGTCTCATAATAGAGGATGTTGATGCTGCTACCTCCATCCATGAGAACCTTAGTGAACTTATATCCACCGACCTGAGGTGCCACCACCAACGCTAACTGACCCGGATTATCAACCCGGGGAGGATGATCTTCTCGACTCCACACAATAGGCTACTCTGACCATCTCAAATAACGGGGAATCGCCAGCTCAACAGAATTCACGGCCCTTTTATGAATCTTCTGGTCACGTTTGCATAAGCTAGTAGTGAACACGTGATACTGTCCACTATTCAGCTGCTTTGGATGACTCTGATAACCCGACTGCTGCTGCTGCTGACCTCCTTGACCAGACTGCTGCTGATTATATCCACCTTGATTTCCCTGAAAACTGGAATTTGAACCGCCACCCGGGCCATGGAAACCGCCAGTCCCTGAGCCGCCACCTGATCCATCGAACATGTTGGAATTCTTGAAAGCCTTCATGATCGCGCAATACTTCAATAAATGAGTCACCGGCCTCTCCCGGGTGCCATGTTTCGGACAGGGCTCATTGAGTAGCTGCTCAAGAGACGGACCTGATCCGCCAGATCGCGGGGGCGGTTTTCCCTTACGTCTCTGATTGTTACCTTGCGCATTGGCGTTGGCCACAAATTCCAGGTTACCCTCAGCCATATGCTTATTGCCTCCTTGATTGATCGGGTTATGCTGCCGACCCTTTCCATTGCCGTTCTTCTTTCCCTTCCCTGTCTTTTCCTCATCAGACGTGGGATCCTTGGTACTATCAGAATCAGTGTATTTGACTAAAGCCGCCATCAGCATAGCCATGTCATTGCAATCACGCTTAAGGCGCCCCAGTTTCTGTCTTAGAGGCTCAAATCGACAATTCTTCTCCAACATGAGGACTGCTGAGCCGGCGTCCATCTTGTCAGATGAATGTATTATCTCCTTGACCCGGCGCACCCAATGAGTTGTAGATTCACCCTCCTCCTGCTTACAGTTAGTTAAATCCACAATTGACATGGACTGCTTGCAGGTGTCCTTGAAGTTCTGAATGAATAGGGCTTTCAGCTCTGCCCATGAGCCGATGGAATTAGGCGGCAGACCCTTTAACCAAGACTGGGCCGTTCCATCCAACATCATGGTAAAATACTTAGCCATAGCTGCGTCATTGACCTCCAGTATCTCCATAGCCATCTCATAGCTCTCAATCCAGGCCCCGGGCTGTAAGTCAGCCATATAATTTGGCACTTTTCGGGGTCCCTTGAAATCCTTAGGCAGACGTACATTACGCAAAGCCGGCACCAGACAAGGAACATCGCCGGTTCTGGTGGCTACCCCTGCCTCAACAGAAGTCGTTGGATAATCCGGGAAGGCCTGATGAGTCACTTGCTGTTCCACCAGTTGAGCCGCCCGTTGGTCCTCCTGACGTACCCGGTCCTGCATCGGGTTACAACCGCCGGGTTGGTTATGGCGCTGGGCGTTGCTTGATAAAGCTTCGGACTCCATGCGCCTGCTGTAACTCGGACTCCGGCTTGGACGAGGAGTTGAATGAATCCTATCCCGACTACAGGAATAAGCTTCTTGCTGAGCCAGGGCCGTCTGGACCAGTTCTCTGATCCGTCGCGTCTCCACTGCGGTTGGATCATCACCATCCACTGGGAGAGCCGCCAAACGTGCTCGATGCTGCAATTAAGTTCTCCATGGGATTGGAAAAGTGACCCGGTGGTATCGGTACATAGCGGGGTGGGGCCATATTACCATGAGCAGGTGCCATCTCCCGAGGCTGAACCGGTCCTCCCGCCCCGGCTGCCGTGTGATCCTCCGTGTCTCCACCGCTGTTGGATCGTCACCGTCCACTAGGAGAGCCGCCAAACGTGTCGATGCTGCAATTAAGTTCTCCATGGGATTGGAAAAGTGACCCGGTGGTATCGGTACATAGCGGGGTGGGGCCATATTACCATGAGCAGGTGCCATCTCCCGAGGCTGAACCGGTCCTCCCGCCCCGGCTGCCGTGAACTGATTTGCTTCTGGCGGGTTACTAGGGCCGGCTCCGGGTGTAGCGAAAAGGTTCCGAGGGTCATAAATTGGAGGCAAACAGGATTGAGTTTGCTAATGCCTCCTCCTCATCACCTCATTAGACGCGTTTAGGCTCATCGTAAGCTGAAAAACCTCTGACTGGAGCTGCTGCGCCCGTGCATCCAAAGCCGCCCATTTTGTGGCCAATCTGGTGTCCTCAGCTGCTAAGGCCTCCTTGGCCTGAGCTATCTCTTCACGAACCTGTGCCACCTCTGCATTATGCTCATCTTGATTCGTAGGGATAACTGTGGTGGTTAACAGGGTCGTAAGCTTATCCATGAGATCCATTAGCCCCTGAGCCGGCGGGCGCACAGGGCCTCCTGCCCCGGCCGCTCCTGACCTGGACGTTATTGCTGCTGCGGCTGTAGAATTTTGGCCGGGTTGATTACCAGCCATGAAGACTCCTGCCTAGTTTGGCGACTCAGAGGGGTTCGGAATACTGCTGCCATCGAAATAGCCCCCAAGCCCGCCGTCTTGCAATGGGTAGAACGAATCTGTTGAACCGGCGGACGAATCACCATCAGAGAGGACGGCCGTCTCACCACCATCTACAGATCCGTCAGAAAGTTCCCCTCCATGGATGCAACCCATGAAGGCGTGCTTCACGACGGGTTGAGCCCGAGCGGGTCTCGCGCGCTGAGCCGTCTCGACAAGGTCGGTGCAGTTGTCCGGCTCAGGGCCTGGCTCACCAATCCGGCTGATGAAGACGTGGATTCCGCCGAAGGGGACCCGGTACCCTTACTAAATTGAGCTGGCGTCGGGGCCCCAGCCTTCGTCATCGATGTAGATCTTGCCGCGACGACTCTTGGTCATCCGGCCCACAGCGTATCCCTTGAGCCCTTCGAAGTTGCCCTTCAAGAACTCAAATCCACCATGCGTTGTGTCGGTGTTCTGGGAACGGGGGTCCCCAGACTTTCCTGCCTGCGGCCTGCAGTGTGGCTCAAGTGGGGGCCCAGCGCGGCCCATCTTCATCAGCTCAAGCTCAAGACCCTCGTGAGGGGCCAAGCCTCGCAGGGCGGACGACAGGAAGCTTCCTCAAGGGCGGCCTCATCAGGCAGGCTTGCAAGGAGGCGGAGAGATCAAGGCAGGGGTACTTCGCGAGGATCCCATGACGCAAGCCATGACGAATCAAGACCAGGCGGGCGCCGGCCTGCGCAGTGTCCTTGTTTCCCTTTCGGTGCAAAGAGGGTAAGCACAGGCCAAGGCATCAGGCAAAGGTTACCATTCTGGTGCAACGAGACCAAGACCAGCCGGACGGCAGGACGGAGGTCACCGTGGAGCCCAAGACGGCGTCATCGCCAGTGCTTTTGGCAGCCGAAGACCACCTTTGGTCAGGATAACTTGTACTAGATGTTCCCCTTCAAAATGGCCAATTGTTGGCGCCCTTCCCGCTCATTATTTGGGGAGAGGCCCAGGGCCTCTATAAATAGAGCTAGACACCACAGAGTAGAGGCATCCAGGAATCTGATCGAGAACTCTGATCGAGCAAGCTGGTAGAGAAAGAGAGATCTAGACAAAGTAGAGCACACCGCACCAACTTAAGAACACCCCTCGCGAGTCTGTTCTTCCTCTATACTGTTCATCATCAGCCCCTGAGGCAATCCACCACACCACACACTGGAGTAGGGTATTACACCACAACGGTGGCTCAAACCAGTATAAATCTCGTGTCCCTTGTGTTGTTCATCGTTTCCAGCTTAGATCACGCAAGGAGATCGGGCATAGAACAGTAGGCGAGAGATTTCCGCGCGCACCCCAGTGTTCGAACCTCAAGGTTCTGCCGGAACCCGAAATCCGACATTTAGCGCGCCAGGTAGGGGTGCACCGGAACCTTTCTTCCGCTGTTCGCGTGTGATCTTCCGTCGTGTCCATGGCTGACGCTCGTCGGGCTCGCGCCGAGCGCCGGGCTGCTCGCGCCACCCGCGTCGCCCAGAAGGCGCCCGTCGGCGGCCCCCCTCGTCGTTCCCTGTCGCCTGCCGCCAACGCCGCCACCGGCCCGGCGGGGAACGAGCAGCAGGCCTCGTCCCAGCATCCTTCGGTGCGGCGGGATGGCCGCACCGCCACCCCGTCGCTGACTCCAGCTGGCTCGTCGTCCCACGCCCGTCGCGCACCCATGGATGTGCACGCCTCGCTGCTCCTGGCAAGAGACTCCTGCGCTCCCGCCCCGTCGACGACCTCTACGAGGACTGGCTCGCCCGCATCACTGAGCTCGTTAGTCAGTGCCGCAGGGGTCCCTCTCGCTGCCTCGCCCTCCGTCCCGTGCAGGGGGCGAGGATCAGGAGGCGCCTCCGCCGCCTCCTCCCCAAGAAGGTGCCTTGGCTCCAAGGCGTGCAGCCCCAGGGCGAGACCCTCCACGTCTGGCACCTGCGCAGCAAGAAGGGAGCTGCCAAGAGATCCCACATCCCCGGGAAGGTGCTCGCGCGCTCGCAGCGCCGGCGCGCCAAGATCGCGCCCCAGCGCCTCCACGACAAAACCCCGTGCTGCTCCTAGTGGCGGCGCGTGGTGACCCGCAAGAACGAGTCCAGCACCAGCAAAGGGCGCCGGTGGCCACGGCGGGCTGCCTCGCCTTCACCCCCGAGCTGCGCGGCGTCACATGGCTAGGCAAGTTCAAGCCTGACCTTCCTCCCCGCTACGATGGCACAGCGGACCCCGTGGAGTTCCTGCAGCTCTACGAACTGGGCATCGTAGCCGCCAACGGAGATAAGAAGGTCATGGCGAATTGGTTCCCCATGGCGCTCAAGGACGGCACCCGCACCTGGCTCCTAAACCGGGCTCCCGGCACGATCTCTTCCTAGAGCGAGATGCGCACCCGCTTCATCGCAAACTTCCAGGACACTCGTGACCGGCCCCCGGCCGTGAGCGACCTACGCCGCATCAAGCAACAGCCAAGAGAAACCCTGCATAAGTACATCCAGCGCTTCAACTATGCTCGCCTCAAGATCCCCAAGGTGACTGAAGAAGCCATCATCTCTGCCTTCTCCGACGGCGTGCGCGACGTCAAGATGAAGGAAGAGCTAGCAATCCATGAAGACCTGTGCACATCCCTGGAGCTGTTCAACTTGGCGACCAAGTGCGCCAGGGCTGAGGAAGGGCATCTCTCCCTCCTCGAGCTCCCGGCAGCCGACCCGGAAGAAAAGAAGCTCAAGGCCAAGGACGTGAAGCGCAAGGGGGCTGCCGTGCTAGCAGCGGAACCGGACACCAAGCGAGGCAGGGATCAGCCTGAGTCATCCAAGGGCGGACGGTACTGCGTGTACCACGACCTCCACACCCACAACACCAACGAATGTCAAGAGCTCAGAGCCGTGCGAGACGGGCGAATCGGCCGACACCCAGAGCGCAACGATAGGGTCTATGGCCGAGGAGGAGGAAGAGGCGGTGGACGATGGGAAGACCGTGGCCCTCGCCAGGGATGGCGTGACCGCCCTCGCGAGAACCACTGGCAGGACCAGCCTTGCGAGGGAGGCTGGAGGGACTAGCCTCGTGAGGACCGTCCCCACGGCAATGCAGGCCTCCCTCCTCTGCCGCCTCCACCAAGGAGGAACGAAGACCAACACCAAGACGATGGGGCTGGGGGCTTCCAAGAGCCGCGTGCAATTGCTTGCATCTTGGGCGGCGCCCAGGCCCCAGCCTCACAGCGCATCTTCAAGCAGTTTGCTCGCGAGGTGAATGCAGTCCTTCCCAAGCTTGAGGCCACGCGCCCTCTCAGGTGGTCTTCGTGCGCGATCACATTCAGTTCCGCAGACCAGCTCAAGTGTGCGGCAACGGCCGGAGTCCTCCCGATGCTTTGCTCCCCAGTCATCAGCAACGTGCAGGTCACCAGGACCCTCATCGATGGCGGGGCAGGACTCAACGTCCTGTCCGTCGAGACGTTCGACAATCTCCAAGTGCCATATGACCAGCTTCAGCCAACCAAGCCTTTCTCAGGAGTCACCGATGGTTCCGATGTTCCAATTGGGCAGGTTTGCCTTCCGGTCACCTTCGGGCAACGCAACAACTACCGCACCGAGCTCATCGACTTCGACGTTGCTCACATCCTCCTGCCATACAACGCCATCCTCGGGTACCCAGCCCTAGCCAAGTTTATGGCAGTGACTCACCATGGTTACAATGTCCTCAAGATGCCAGGAAGCGGTGGAGTCATCACCGTACCCTGTGAAGAAAGGGACGCAGTGTGCTCGCTCGAGCGTGCGTTCCAAGCCGCAGCAATCGAAGACCCAGATCGCAGGAGCGGGGGGCCTCCTGAGGCGACCGTCAAGAAGAAGAAGACCTCACCTGGCCAGAGCCGCAAGGAAGCAGGCACCTCCGGAGGTATTGCGTCAAGATTCGCGCCCGATCAGGGAGCGCCGCCCTCTCGCGCATAGGAAGGCACGCCCGGCGCCCTCCTCAGGAAGGGCTCGGGGGCTCTCTCTTGGAGAGCCACTGACCTTGCCAAGGTCGCGGGGGAGGCGCTCAGGCACCACTTGGAGGGGTGCTTTCAGGAACGCTTCCCTCAGAAAGGTACAAGTCAAAGGAGATAAAACCCTCAGGAGTTCATCGCAAGGAATACCCAAGAGCTACAAGAGTCCAGAGTCATGCGCGGCAGCCGCCGCTTACCTACCATGGCCCCGCATCCAGGCGAGAATGGAGGATTGTGCGTCTGTGTCGATGTACCAGGGCTCAACCGAGCTGCGTCCCAGGAGCGCCTATGGCCTTCGGCCGTAGGGCGCTGCGTGGGACCATCCCACAGCTACGTTCGCATGCCCTTCAGCCTGCCGAGCACAGTCGCCGCACATTAGCGCCTGTTGAGGAGCATTCTGGAGGCTCAGGAGGTCAGGCATCGCGCGATCCTGGCGAAGGTGGCGATGATCCCCGAAGACCTGCACGTGCCACCAGAGCCTCCCGAGGCCCCTGGGCCTGGGGGCTCATGAGGGCCGGCGTCTTCACCGCGCATCGCTCACTTCCTTAGCATCACTTCGTCTTCAACAGCACCAGGTGACATCTTTCAGAGTTCTACTTTCAGCTAGGAGCACCCACAGGGCTCCATTCCCAGGCCGCGTGGGTCCGTCCCTGTGGCATGTATCCATTTTGGTTATGCTCTTTACTTACCCTGTTGGGGGCGCCCCTCGGGCTGCATCATCCCCATGCCGCTCGGGCCCGACCCAGCGGCGGTTGCTTTTACCTGCGCTTGCTTGAAATTGGATTTCCTCCTATGTGCTTAACATACCTGACCTAATCACCTGCTCGATCGACGCCTATTTGAAGAGCCGCTCGCTCTGGCACGACACGTGCGCACGGGTCCATCCCTGCAGCGTTGATAAACCTGAGTGGTCGAGCTCTGGCCGCGGCAGCCCCGCACGGCGCCAGCTCACCAGGCCCTCAGTGCCCTGACCACTCCCTCGGAGTGACCATAGGTTGGCCGGCGACCGTAATGACAGGCCTTGTTTCTACTCATGATTGGTGTGCAGGACCTACTCCAGGAGCAACGTTGGGGGCATCGTGAGCTCTCTCTCCCTCTCTTCGGCATGGACCGCTTGCATGTTAAAAGGGGGGTACCTGAGCATCGCGACTCATGGGCTCCTACTGGCTCTCTAGCCCTCACCCCCTGGCCTTGACCCACGGCATCGCGACCTGTCATACCAGCGGCGGCTGAGCTTGCTCGAGGGCTGGGACCTGAGGTCGTAGAGCATTAAGGAAAGTGCGGGAGAGTGGGAAGAAGCTCGCGAGGGCCTAACCCAGCAGTACCTCGACCACCGCCTCTCGGGCCAGGCGCCTCTCCGAGGAACTACGTCAGACACACAAGATAAGTCGCGCCGTCGCAAAAGCTAGACCAACGCAGCGCTAAATCCCCGCCCAGTGCAACTCTGTCACGGTGACGCTACCTTCCTTTCTCGCCCAGCAAGGATTGCTTGAGCGCTAAAGGGGACCTCCCGAGCATCGCGACTCGAGGGCTCTTACCGGACCTCGGGCCGCTCACCTCCTGGCCTTGACCATGGCATCGCGACCTGGCATACCAGCGCCGGCTGAAGCTTGCCTGGGGACTGGGACCTGTCAGCGTAGAGCGCCAAGTCCTCGTGAGGATAGAAAGGGGGAGCTTAGCCGGAACAGAACGGACACCTCACGCTAATTCATATTAAGGATATAGTTGGTGCATTTCGGGTTCCAGCAGACCCTTGAGGTTCGAACACTGGGGTGCGCGCGGAGATTTCGCCTCCTACCTACCTGCACCCCTCCGCCTTGCTAGGATCTGAACTAAGGAAAGAACAACGCAAGAGACACAGGGTTTATACTGGTTCGGGCCACCGTTGTGGTGTAATACCCTACTCCAGTGTGTGGTGTGGTGGATTGCCTCTTGGGCTGATGATGATGAATGATACAAGGAAGAACAGCCTCGCGAGGGTCTGTTCTTGGCTGGGGTGATGAACTGCTGGGAGGAGCTCAGTCACCTTTCTCTCTCTCTCTCTCTCTCTCTCTCTCTCTCTCTCTCTCTTTCTCTGCCTCTCCTTGCTCCGTCTCTCTGTCCCTCCGTGTCCCCCTTGCTCTGTGGGTGGCTGGTCCTATTTATAGAGGCCCTGGTCCTCTTCCCAAATATCGAGCGGGAAGGGAGCCAACAATGGCGGGCTAATTTGAAGGGGGACAGCTAGTATAAACTATCCTGACAAAAGTAGTCTTCGCCTGCGCAAAGCTCTGGTGATGATGCCGTCTTGGGCTCCACGGTGACCTCCATCTCATAGTCCTCCTGGTCTTGGTCTCGTTGCACCGAAATGGCAACCTTTGTCTGATGCCTCGGTACTCCGCGGCTGCGCTTGCCCCCTTTGCACCAAAGAGGAAGGGGGGACGTTGCGCGGGCTGGCACCCGCCTGGCGCCCCT
>NC_053025.1:491428983-491446650 GCF_003073215.2 Triticum urartu | reverse complement strand
TCAGATCAACATTTATGCATATAAGAGCCACTTCAACAATTTAATCATGGTCTTCTCCTATCGACCCCCAAAGAAAAGAAAAGAAATAAAACTATTTACACGTGAAAGCTCCCAACAAGCAAAAGAAGAACAATAAATATTTTTGGATTTTCTTTTTAATTACTACTACAAGCATGGAAATTAAACTAACTAAAAGCTACATCTATTTTTTTGTTTTTCTTAAGGTTTATTAAACACACAAGAAGAAAGCATAAAAAGGAAAATAAACTAGCATGGATGATACAATGAAAAAGTATGAGCACCGACATCTAGCAATGAGTGTGTGAACATAAATGTAATGTCGGTTGGAAATACGTACTCCCCCAAGCTTAGGATTTTGGCCTAAGTTGGTCTATGGCCACGGCTGTCCTGGTGGATATTCATAATAGTAGTTGGGGTTGTACTGAGAAGAAGAAGACAAAGACACCGATTGCCACTGACTGACAATCATCTCCGGATCCCACTAGTAATTAGACTGTTGTGAAGGATCAACTTGTGGTTCCGGCTCTGGCTCCTCGGCTGGTGCAGGGTTCCGGTAGGCGTGAATAGCCTTCAACGGAACAAGGTACGTGCCTGAAGATAAATCAAACAAAGAAGGAGCAGGCAGGGTAATAGTCTCAGGATGATGTTTATTAAAGAGCAATTGATATTTAAGCTCTCCTTCCCTATTCTTAACAATAAAATCATGTGCCACCATACTTTTATAATCTAGATAAACACGAGGCACCACCTTTTCTTACTTCTCAAAATGCCGAACATGTATGTTAAAATGTGCAGCTAGGTGTGAAGCATAGATGCCTCCAAAGATGGGGCCCTTGGTACGGTTCAGACTTAACCGTTTAGCAATAATGCCGCCCATACTAAAAGTGTTATCACTGTATAAACCGTGGAGCAGAATAATAATATCAGGGATACTAAGGTTTCCACAGTTTCCGCGACCAATTAAGCAATGACTAGCAAATAATGCAAAATAACGTAAAACAGGAAAATGTATGCTAGTGATTCGTGCATCGGAAACCTTCCTTGTTTCCCCTACAGTGATAGTATCAATAAACCCCTCCACATCGTCACGATGTGGTTCTTCTGTCTTGCCCTCAAAAGGGACTAAACAAATCCGAAAAAAATCATAAAGTGACATCTCCTTATGCTCATCATATAAATGAAACTCCACCGTAGGTGTCGAGTTCCTAGAATGGAAATGAAAGTTTTGCACAAAGGTATTTGTGAGTAAGAGATACTGATCGCATTGGTCATGGAGGAAAGCGGCGAGGCTTGCATTCTTAGCCATTTCATGAAAATCTTCATAAATACCGGCTGCTCTCAAGAAATCACCGGAAGGCCATTCACACGCCCGAACCTCCGCGGTGCGCGGCAAATTATACTTAGGCTTAGGTGCCTTTTCCTTCGAGATTTGGCTCGATGAGCCCCTCAATAGTCTCCTCATCATTTTCTGAAAAATTCTGAAATTTTTAGTAACTTGAAAATAAAAGTACACCGAACTCAATGATATTGATAGCAACTACTCCTACAAGTGCCTAGGGCCTATATCATGCATCAAAACTACTTTTGACCATATACATTTGACATGCAAGCTCAAGAACAGGGTGACATAAGCAGCAAAAATTGCAATGAATAAAGCACTAGAAAAAAAACTAATTGGACCAATGGAGGAGTCACATACCAAGGAACAATCTCCCCAAGCAGTTTTGTGAGAGGTGCTTTGAGCAAGGAGATCGAAAATGGTAGCAAGATGAGCTAGAACTCGTGCTTGAGCTGGATATTCGTGTTTCTGGGAGGAAGAAGAAGTGTATGAGTGCAGGAATAAGTGGAGGAGGGCCACCGTGGGCCCACGAGGCAGGGGGCACGCCCAGGGGGGTAGGGCGCGCCCTCCACCCTCGTGGGCAGATGGTTGACCCCCCTGCTGTGTTCTCAGTGCCAAATATTCTCAAATATTCTAGAAAAAATCATATTTAAATTTTAGGCCATTTGGAGAACTTTTATTTTCGGGGTATTTTTATATTGCACAGATAATCAGATAACAGACATAAAAATATTTATTTTATTTAATATAAATAACAGAAAGTAAAAGTGGGGTACAAAGGGTTGTGTCTTCTAGTTTCATCCATCTCATGGTCATCAAAAGGAATCCACTAACAAGGTTGATCAAATCTTGTTAACGAACTCATTCCGAATAACATGGAACCAGAGAAATTTCGAATAACACTATGTTACCTCAACGGGGATATGCACATCCCCAATAATAAGAATATCATATTTCTTCTTGACAGTAGGAAGAGGAAATTCAAAACCTCCAAATATAATCGATGGAATATTTCCAATAGAGTTGATACTATGAACTTGAGGTTGTTTCCTCGGAAAGTGTACTGTATGCTCATTACCATTAACATGAAAAGTGACATTGCCTTTAGTGCAATCAATAACAACCCCTGCAGTATTCAAAAAGGGTCTTCCAAGAATAATAGACATACTATCGTCCTCGGGAATATAAAGAATAACAAAGTCCGTTAAAATAGTAACGTTTGCAACTATAACAGGCACATCCTCACAAATACCGACAGGTATAGCAGTTGATTTATCAGCCATTTGCAAAGATATTTCAGTAGGTGTCAACTTATTCAAATAAAGTCTACGATATAAAGAGAGAGGCATAACACTAACACCGGCTCCAAGATCACATAAAGCAGTTTTAACACAGTTTCTTTTAATGGAGCATGGTATAGTTGGTACACCGGGGTCTCCAAGTTTCTTTGGTATTCCACCCTTAAAAGTATAATTAGCAAGCATGGTTGAAATTTCAGCTTCCGGTATCTTTCTTTTATTTGTAATAATATCTTTCATGTACTTAGCATAAGGATTGGTTTTGAGAATACTAGTTAATTGCATACGCAAAAAGATAGGTCTAATCATTTCAGCAAAGCGCTCAAAATCCTCATCATCCTTTTTCTTAGATGGTTTGGGAGGAAAATGCATGGGCTTCTGAACCCATGGTTCTCTTTCTTTACCATGTTTCCTAGCAACAAAGTCTCTCTTATCATAACGTTGATTCTTTGATTGTGGGTTATCAAGATCAACAGCAGGTTCAATTTCTACATCATTATCATTACTAGGTTGAGCATCATTATGAACATTATTATTGGCATTATCACTAGTTTCAGGTTTATTACTAGATTGTGTTTTAGCATCAGACATAGAAATATCATTTGGATTCTCAAGTGTTTCAACAATAGGATCACTAGAAGCATGCAACGTCCTATCATTTTTCTTTTTCTTCCTTTTAGCAGAACAAGGTGCATCTATATTATTTCTGTGAGAATCTTGCTCTATTCTCTTAGGATGGCCTTCAGGATACAAAGGTTCCTGAGACATTCTACCAGTTCTAGTAGCCACTCTAACAGAATTATCATTATCTTTACTATTCAATTCATTGAGCAAATCATTTTGAGCTTTAAGTACTTGTTCTACTTGAGTGGTAACCATAGAAGCATGTTTACTAATAAGTTTAAGTTCACCTTTGACATTAGCCATATAATCACCCAAGTGTTCAAGCATATTTGAATTGTATTTCAGTTGTCTACCAAAATAAGCATTAAAGTCTTCTTACTTAGCCATAAATTTATCAAACTCATCTAAGCATGGGCTAGCAAACTTAGGAAATGGGATTTCAGCTTTATCATATCTATAGAGAGAATTTACCTTAATACCTGTGTCGGGTTATCAAGACCATGAGTTTCTTCAATAGGAGAAGGATTTGGATTATATGTTTCTTCAACGGGCGGTAAATTAAGACCATGTATTTCTTCAATAAGAGGTAAATTCTTATCATCTTCAGCTTTAATACCCTTTTCTTTCATAGATTTCTTTGCCTCTTGCATATCTTCAGGACTGAGAAATAGAATACCCCTCTTCTTCGGAGTTGGTTTAGGAATAGGCTCAGGAATTGGCTCTGGAGGTGTCCAATTATTTTCATTTGTCAACATATTGTTCAATAAAATTTCAGCTTCATCCGGTGTTCTGTCCCTGAAACAGAACCAGCACAACTATCCAGGTAATCTCTGGAGGCATCGGTTAGTCCATTATAAAAGATATCAAGTATTTCATTTTCTTAAGAGGATGATAAGGAAAGCATTAAGTAATTGGAGAAGCCTCCCCAAGCTTGTGGGAGACTCTCTTCTTCAATTTGCACAAAATTATATATATCCCTTAAAGCAGCTTGTTTCTTATGAGCAGGGAAATATTTAGCACAGAAGTAATAAATCATATCCTGGGGATTACGCACGCAACCAGGATCAACAGAATTAAACCATATCTTAGCATCACCCTTTAATGAGAATGGAAATATTTTAAGGATGTAAAAGTAACGAGTTCTCTCATCTTTAGTGAACAGGGTGGCTATATCATTCAATTTAGTAAGATGTGCCATAACAGTTTTAGATTCATAACCATGAAAAGGATCAGATTCAACCAAAGTAATTATATTAGGATCAACAGAGAATTCGTAATCCTTATCGATAACACAGATAGGTGAAATAGCAAAAGCCGAGTCAGGCTTCATTCTAGTATTTAGAGATTGCTTACTCCATTTAGCAATAACCTTTTGAGTTCATTTCTATTTTTGCAAGCTAAAATAGCGAAAGAAGCTTCTTGATCAAAAACATAACCCTTAGGAATAACAAGTGATTCTTCATCATCACTTTCATCAGTATCATCAGATTCAATATTTTCAATTTCTCTAGCCCTAGAAAGTTGTTCATCAAGAAAATCACTAAGTGGCACAGTCGTATCAGGCATAGAGGTAGTTTCATCAAAAGTATCATGCATAGCAGAAGTGGCATCATCAATAACATGCGACATATCAGAACGAATAGCAGAAGCAGGTGTAGGTGTCGCAAGCTTACTTAAAACAGAAGGTGAATCAAGTGCAGAGCTAGATGGCAGTTCCTTACCTCCCCTCGTACTTGAGGGATAGATCTTGGTTTTTGGATCCCTCAAGTTCTTAATAATGATAAATAGATATATATATCCCAAGTGACTCAAAGAATAGAGCTATGCTCCCAGGCAACGGCGCTAGAAAATAGTCTTGATAACCCACAAGTATAGGGGATCACAACAGTTTTTGAGGGTAAAGTATTCAACCCAAATTTATTGATTCGACACAAGGGGAGCCAAAGAATACTCTCAAGTATTAGCAGCTGAGTTGTTAATTCAACCACACCTGGAAACTTAATATCTGCAGCAAAGTGTTTAGTAGCAAAGTAATATGATAGTAGTGATAACGGTAGCAAAAGGTAACAGTAGTAAAAGTAATGTTTTTGGTATTTTGTAGTGATGATAGCAATAGCAACGGGAAAGTAAATAAGCGGAGAACAATATATGGAAAGTTCGTAGGCAATGGATCGGTGATGGAGAATCATGCTGGATGCGGTTCATCATGTAACAGTCATAACCTAGGGTGACACAGAACTAGCTCCAGTTCATTGATATAATGTAGGCATGTATTCCGAATATAGTCATACGTGCTTATGGAAAAGAACTTGCATGAAATCTTTTGTCCTACCCTCCCGTGGCAGCGGGGTATTTACGGAAACTATGGGATATTAAGGCCTCCGTTTAATAGAGTACCGGAACAAAGCATTAACACATAGTGAATGCATGAACTCCTTAAACTACGGTCATCACCGGTAAGTATCCCGATTATTGTCACTTCGGGGTTAACGGATCATAACACATAATAGGTGACTATAGACTTGCAAGATAGGATCAAGAACACTCGTATATTGATGAAAACATAATAGGTTCAGATCTGAAATCATGGCACTCAGGCCCTAGTAACAAGCATTAAGCATAGCAAAGTCATAGCAACATCAATCTCAGAACATAGTGGATACTAGGGATCAAACCCTAACAAATCTAACTCGATTACATGATAGATCCCATCCAACCCATCACCGTCCAGCAAGCCTACGATGGAATTACTCACGCACGACAGTGAGCATCATGAAATTGGTGATGGAGGATGGTTGATGATGATGATGGCGACGGATTCCCCTCTCCGGAGCCCTGAACGGACTCCAGATCAGACCTCTCGAGAGGTTTTAGGGCTTGGCGGCGGCTCCGTATCGTAAAACGCGATGATTTCTTCTCCCTGATTTTTTTCTCCCCAAAACACAATATATGGAGTTGGAGTTGGAGTCGGAGAGGCAACAGGGGGCCCACGAGGTAGGGGGCGCGCCCTAGGGGGACAGGCGCGCCCCCACCCTCGTGAGGAGGTGGTGGGCCCCCTGGCCTTCATCTTTTGCAGGTATTTTTCATATTTTCTGAAAAGTAACTCCGTGAAGTTTCAGGTCATTCCGAGAACGTTTGTTTCTGCACATAAATAACACCATGGTAATTCTGCTGAAAACAGCGTCAGTCCGGGTTAGTTCCATTCAAATCATGCAAGTTAGAGTCCAAAACAAGGGCAAAAGATTTCGGGAAAGTAGATACGACGGAGACGTATCAGGTGCCAGTGCCGATGTCGGTGTCGGGGTTGGTGCCACTGCAACCACCATGCAACCCCATCTAGTGTTTGTCCAGGTAATCGAAATAGTGATTTGCTGCCTCGATGGGGTCTTCGAGGCGAGCAGAACCACCCGCAACTTCGGCGTCGGTAGACATGTTTCCTATTCAACAATTGTAAATAAAAGATACAAAGGGGCTTATATTTGGTTGGAATGTTGATCATTCCCCTTCCGGCAAATTCCGGGTACTCCATATGTCCTAGTTTCTTGTACAAGTCATGCAGAAAATCACGGAAATTTTTGGCATGACCTTTGCTAAAAAGTGGACATATGGAGCGCCTGAAATTTGCCAGAACGGAAATGAATCAACATTTCGGAAAAACATAGGCCATTCAAATATTTTTCAACAATTGGCACAAGTTCATATAACATCATATGACAAATTTCCAGGACTTAGCAAATTAACCAAGTGTTAAAAACATTAACATTGTATAGGCTATATGCTCCTAAAACATCATCTAGGGTTTTATTTGCTACTGGTTTTTATTTGCTACTAGTTTTTATTTTCCCTAAACAAATTTTCCCTAGCTAAATTTTCTCATTTGCTAAAAATTTTGGCCCTAGCTATATTTGCTACTGCCCTAATTAGCTACTGTTTTTTATAAATTTTTGCTACTGTTTTTTAAAGCTAATTTCTATACCTACAAAAACTAAATAGCTACTGTTTTTTATAAATTTTAGCTATCGTTTTTATACCTACAAAATCCAATTTGCTACTGTTTTAGCTACTGTTTTTTAATAAATTTATAGGTATTTCATATACCCTAAACTAAATTTCCCTAGACAAAATTGCCCTAAACTAAATTGCACTAAGCTAAATTTCCTAAAGTAAATTGCCCTAAACAAAATTGCACTAAACTATGGTTCATAGGGTTCATACATCTCCTCTCTCTCTGGTACATCTCCTAGCTAGGTTTCATACATCCAAATTAGAGAGAGAGAGAGTAGAGAGAAGAGAGCAGAGAGAGAGAGAGAGGAGGGCAGGGGAGAGGCTTACGGGGCGGTGGAGAGGGCGGCGTTGTCGAGGGCGGGCGCGGGGCGAGGGCCGGCGAGGTCGAGGGCGGGCGCAGGGGTGGCGAGGTCGAGGGCGGGGGATGGCGCAAGGGCGGATGGCGGCGGCAGAGTGGGGGGATGAGGGTGTGGGGAGAGTGGCCGGGGGAGAATTGGGACATGGCGATTGGCCAAATTTGAGGTTAACTCGAAATAGCAGTATCGCTGCTTTACAACCCAGCGCTATAGCTAACTTAGCTATAGCGCTAGGTTGTAAAGCAGTGCTACTGCTAATGGCACATAGTAGTAGCGCTTTTCTAGAACAAAGCGCTATAGCTATAGTAGCTATAGCGCTGGTTCTCAATCCTGTGCTACTGCTAACTGTTCCAATTTTTATTATTTTCCTTTTCTAGTTTTTAATTTTCTTTTCTTTTATTATTTTCCTTTTCTTTTTTTTACTTTCTTTTTTTCTTTTGTACTGCTTTCTCCCTTTTGTTTTTGTTTTTTTGTTTTTGTCCCGATGACGGCATCTCCCTCTCCCCCACGGCGCGCATATCACCAGAACCATGCATGTGGTGGTAACATATCAGTTGACCGATAACGGTTACTTAAGTGCGTACACAAAATAGATACATATATATAGATGTAGGTTTCTGATCAGCTGCATCGACGACGTTTCACATTGAGCTTCTTCCCTTTCTAGTTTGTTCCCGAGTAATTGAGCCCCTCCTTGTGGCTTTTCCGGAGCCATGGATTACGATCTTTCTTAGGTATTGTAGTATTGATTCTTCTTTTCACGTATGCTTCATCGTCATCGTCATCTTCACTCATCGGGTTGCCATATTGGTTGTAGTCTTCCTCGTTGGCTACTCCATACATTCCGACGATGCTCCCTTCGGATCTCCTCATGACAACATGGCTGGGATTGGCCGAGTCGGTTATGAAGAAGCATTGTGTCACGTGCTTAGCATGTACCCATGGCTCATTTTTGGTGATGATGTTAAAGTTCACGGGAGTGCTCTTCGCGTCGGGTATAGACATGGTGGTGAGATACTTGTTTTCTCATACGACGTCCTTGACCCATCTAACACGGAACATCGTCACATCGTGCATTCCAGCATAGTCAAGCTCCCAGATCTCTTTGACCCTTCCGTACAATCTCTCAGTTGTGCCGTTGGCGTCAGTCACGCATTGAATTGTCACCCCAGAGTTCTGGTAATTACTGTCCATGTCTTTGTCCTCTATGTAGAACATGTACCCATTGATATCGTAGGACTGATAGGTCGCGAGCTTGGGCGCCGGGCCATGTGCTACGGCGTGTACGAGCAATCCGTCCAAACTGCCCTCTTCCGAGGGATTTTCAAGAACTTGCTGTTTAAACCAGCGCAAGAAAGTGGCATTGTGCTCTACAGTAACTTCGTCGTCCGTCTTGAGCATCCCCTTATGATGGTACTTCTTTGCGGTGGTTTCTTTGTGCTGTGCCACACAATCATCTACCACATCTAGGTGTTGTAGCACTACTAAGTTATCCCTGTCAAAGTTGTTCCGTATATCCGAGTAGTCCACGTGAAATTCCCTCCGGCCGTTGTTGTGACCATCTCCTTTGAGCTTCCCATCGTGCTTCTTGACGGGCAAACCAATAACAGGGTCTCTGACGCTTATATAATTCTCGCAAAAGGAGACACACTCATGCTTTAGATACCCCTGGACGATGCTCCCTTCCGGATGGGACATGTTACGAACGAATCCTTTGATGACCCCATTCATCCTCTCGAACGACATCATGCTATGAAGGAATGTAGGCCCGAGGTCGATGATGTCATCCATGATGTGGACACACAGATGCACCATGACGTCAAAGAGCGTGGGCGGGAAGTACATCTCAAGCTCACATAGTATGACAATGATCTCTTCCTGTAGCCTTCGGAGCTGCTTCACACTTATAGACATTCGAGATATAACATCGAAGAAGTTGCAGAGACCAGTAAGCGTGTCACGGATGTGCTTCTGCATTATCCCTCTAATGGCAACCGGGAGTATCTGCGTCATCATCACGTGACAGTCATGAGACTTCATCCCGCTGAACCTTTTCTTCTTGGGGTCTAGAAATTTGCTTATCTTCCCACAGTAACCGAAACTGACTTTGATTCCCATAAGGCACTTGATGAATTGATCGATCTCCTTCGCACTTAAGGTGAAGCAAGAAGGGGGCAATAATTCTCCTCCTTCTTGTTGACTTTTCTGCCCCTTTCCCCCCTCCTCCATCTCCGTCTCCTCCATCAACTTTTTATGGTGGAGATCTTTCCTGATCTTCAAATCTTCCAAGTCTTTCCTTGCCTTTGGCCCATCCTTGGTCTTCTCGGGCATGTTCATTAGTGTGCCAAGAAAGATCTCGAGGCAATGAGGTGTGTCATGTTTGGGCCAGTACTCCAAGTCCTAGAAAACAGTCCTCGTTTTCCATACCTTCAGCAGCGGCTCCGGTGCCTTTTTGATCTTTCCGGCGTGGGGCATTGTTCCCAGTTTCTCAACAGCTCGTCGATTTCGGTGCCGCTCCTCTTACATGGATGTCCTCAAAGCTTAGCCAACCCATTGAATAGATCTCCACACTTTCTCCATGGGTCATCCTTCGCAAGCCATCTACGATGCCCCATGTACATGATTTTCCCGGACCCACCATCTTTCGTTGATGTAAGTAGCTGAGACGTTGTATCATCCATGCACCTCGTGCATCCGCAGTATTCGTGGCACACCTGGCCCGAGGTGTACCCATAACCGAGATAGTCGTGCACCGTCGTCATCAGCGCGACTCTCATATGGAAATATTCTCCTTTACCGGCGTCCCATGTCCATGCCGGTGTTTTCCATAACGTGTCTAGCTCCTCTTGCAAAAGCCCCGTATATAGGTTAATACTATTTCCCGGTTGTTTAGGCCCTTGAATCAGCATGCTCATGTGTATGTACTTTGTCTTCATGCACTTCCATGGGGGGAGGTTGTACATCCATACAAAGACGGACCATGTGGTGTGCTTGGTGTTCTGGTTTCCAAAAGGATTCATGCCATCGGTACTCGCACCAAGCACGATGTTCCTTGGATCTTCTGCAGCAAATCCATATACGGCGTTAAATGCTCTCCACTGGCCACCATCTACGAGGTGTCTCAGCCTCGGATCATCTCCATCATCGGGCTTCTTCCTCTCCGCATGCCAGCGCATGAGCTTTGCTTCCTTAGGATCTACGAAATACCGCTGCAGACAGGGAGTGATCGAAAAGTACCATACAACTTTCTGAGGAGATTTGTTTCCTGCCTTCTTGTATCGAGAAGCATTGCACACTGGACAACTGGTTTTTCCCGCGTGCTCCCCAATAAATGATGCAATCATTGATGCATTCGTGGTACCTAATGTGCGGCAAATCAAAAGGGCAAACGATTTTCTTGGCCTCCTCGACACTAGTAGGACACAGGTTCCCCACAGGAAGAACTTTATTATGTAGAAACTTCAAATGCTCATCGAGGCTTTTGTCTGCCCAGTTGTTTTTCGCCTTCATCTTTAGAAGTTCGAGCGTGAAACTCAAGCGGGTCACCTCAGGATCGCAACCGTCATACAATGGAGTCCTCGAGTCTACTTCAAGTTGCGCCAGCTTGGCCTCCTCCCTAGAAGCAGCTCTCTCGCTAGTCGTACTCTTGCGAAGGAGGTCTCGAACATGTGGGTCCTACACGACTGCACTTAGTAGCGTCAAAGACTACGGCGTGACCGCCGCCTCTTCTCCGCCTTGTTCGGACTCTTCTTCGCCATGTCCGGAATCTTCTCTGCCGCCATCGTCATTTCCGGACTCTTCCCCGCTGACATGTCCGGCGCCATCATCTTTTTGTCGATCGGTCATCTTTTTGTCTATCCCCTTGTCGTTATTCCCTGCCATGTGGACGTCCTCATCATCATCATCTTCTTCACTTATCCACTGAGTATAGCCATCCATGAAACCATTCATCAGCAGGTGCGCCTTCAAAGTGCCACGACCAAAAGGGTCCAAGAGGACTCCTTCCTTGCATCTTGCACACGGACATCTAATCCTAGTCCGATCATTTGCATACATGTCCATCACCGCAGATTGCATGTACCGCTCCACCTTCCATCCACTCACCTTCATGACCGACTGCATGGTATAACACGCAAAAGGGTTATGAAATAAAAAATGCATGCTTCAAAGTCATATATATAAAATTTTGGCATGACCTTGCCTAAAAATAGGACATATGAGTTTGCTTGAAATTCACCGAAACGAAAATAAATCGACATTTCGGCAAAACATGAGCAACTCGAGGGCATGTCACTAGCACAAATCTCTCCATATATATATATATCCCAAACACACATATTCTCATTCACACACATATTCTTCTTGAAATGAACAACCTTTTACTCACCTATATATATATCTCCCGAGAGAGACCAAGAGCACGCGGTTAATTAGATGGTGTGGAGGAGGGTGGTTGGCTAAATATCTAGCTAGATCTAATTGTTGGGGAGGAGAGGTGAATCTAGCTAGCTAACTAATGGAGAGGGGTTATGGTGGATGGGGGCATTAATGGGGGAGAGAAGAGAGGTGTAGGAGAAAGAGAGATGCCATTTATGGAGGAGGGTGCCATTAATGAGGAGAGAAGAGAGGTAGGAGGAAGAGAGAAGAAGAGAAACAATGGTGGAGGTAGAGTGGAGAGGGGAGAGGGGAAAGGAGGGGGAGAGAGGCCAAAGTGAGGGAGAGCGAGGGGAAGGGGTGGAAAAGGTGGCACCAGCCGCAACTAGCAGTATCGCTGCTTTGCAAAAAGCGCTGCTGCTATTGGACCTAGTAGTAGCGCTTTCCAGGAAAAGCGCTACTACTAAGGAAGGCCCACTAGTAGTAGCGGTGCATAAAAACAGAGCGCTGCTACTAAACTGTTAGTAGTAGCTCTTTTTGTGTACACCACTACAACTATGAAAACAGTCGGCGGCCTCGTCTGGTCCCACATAGTAGTAGCGCTTTTATACTTCATAGTGCTACTACTATGGGGTTACTAGTATCGTTTTCCTGGAAAAGCGTTACTGCTAAATAGCAGCAACATTTACTTCTTTCCCGCGTTACTACTATGCTACTATGTATACGCGTTTTCCTAGTAGTGTTACACACCCAAAGAGTACTAAGGTGTGATCATGTTTTGCTTGGTGAGAGAAGTTTAGTCAACGGGTCTGCCACATTTAGAACCGTATGTATTTTGCAAATTTCTATGTCTACAATACTCTGCATGGAGCTACTCTAGCTAATTGCTCCCACTTTCAATATGTATCTAGATTGAGACACTGAGTTTTCGGGTTTCGGGTTCCGACAGACCCTTGAGGTTCGAACACTGGGGTGTGCGCGGAGATTTCGCCTCCTACCTACCTGCACCCCTCCGCCACGCTAGGATCAAAGCTATGGGATGAACAACATAAGAGACACAGGGTTTATACTGGTTCGGGCCACCGTTGTGGTGTAATACCCTACTCTAGTGTGTGGTGTGTGGATTGCCTCTTGGGCTGATGATGACGATCAATACAAGGAAGAACAGCCTCGCGAGGGTCTGTTCTTGGCTGGGGCGATGACCTGCTGGGAGGAGTTCAGTCACCTTTCTCTCTCTCTCTCTGCTTCTAACCTCTCTAACGAGCCACTTTCTTCTTACCACCCAACCCCCTTGCTCTGTGGGTGGCTCGTCCTATTTATAGAGGCCCTGGTCCTCTTCCCAAATATTGAGCGGGAAGGGAGCCAACAATGGCGGGCTAATTTGAAGGGGGACAGCAAGTATCAGCTATCCTGACAAAAGTAGTCTTCGCCTGCGCAAAGCTCTGGTGATGACGCCATGTTGGGCTCCACGGTGACCTCCGTCTCGTAGTCCTCCTGGTCTTGGCCTCGTTGCACCGAAATGGCAACCTTTGCCTGATGCCTCGGTACTCCGCGGCTGCGCTTGCCCCCTTTGCACCAAAGAGGAAAGGAGGACGCTGTGCGGGCTGGCACCCGCCTGGCGCCCTGGGTCGTCATGGCTTGCGTCACGGGCACCTCGCGAGGTACCCCGCCTTGATCTCTCCGCCTCCTCTCGAGCCATCTTGACGAGGCCATGCCTGAGGAAGCTCCGTGTCGTCCGCCCCGCGAGGCTTGGCCCCTCGCGAGGGTCTTGAGTTTGTATTGGTGAAGATGGGCCGTGCTGGGGCCCCCTTTGAGCCACGCCGCAGGCCGCAGGCAGGCAAGTCTGGGGACCCCCGTTCCCAGAACGCCGTCATGAGTCATCTAGATTAGTGTCAAAGCTTGCATCAACATAACCCTTTAAGACAAACTCTTTGTCACCTCCATAACCAAAAACATTTCCTTAGTCCTCTTAGGTAACTAAGGACAATTTTGACCACTGTCCAGTGATCTACTCCTGGATCTCGATTGTACCCCCTTGCCAAACTCATGGTAAGGTACACAATATGTCTAGTACACAACATGGCATACTTTATAGAACCTATGGCTGAGGCATAGGGAATGACTTTCATCCTCTCTCTATCTTCTGCCATGGTCGCGTTTTGAGTCTTACTCAACTTCACACCTTGCAACACAGGCAAGAACCCTTTCTTTGACTGATCCATTTTCAATTTCTTCATAATCTTGTCAAGGTATGTGTTTTGTGAAAGTTCTATTAAGTGTCTTGATATATCCCTATAGATCTTGATGCCCAATATATAAGTAGCTTCACCGAGGTCTTTCATTGAAAAACTCTTATTCAAGTATCCTTTTATGCTATCTAGAAATTCTATATCATTTCTAATCAACAATATGCCATCCACATATAATATTAGAAATGCTACAGAGCTCCCACTCACTTTCTTGTAAATACAAGCTTCTCTGAAAGTCTGTATAAAACCATATGCTTTGATCACACTATCAAAGCGTATATTCCAACTCCGAGATGCTTGCACCAGTCCATAAATGGATTACTGGAGCTTGCACACTTTGTTAGCTCCTTTAGGATCGACAAAACCTTCTGGTTGCATCATACAACTCTTCTTTGAGAAATCCATTAAGGAATGCTGTTTTGACATCCATTTGCCAGATTTCATAATCATAAAATGCGGCAATTGCTAACATGAATCAGATAGACTTAAGCATCGCTACGAGTGAGAAAGTCTCATTGTAGTCAACTCATTGAACTTGTTGACAACCTTTCGCAACAAGTCGACCTTTGTAGACAGTAACATTACCATCACTATTAGTCTTCTTCTTGAAGATCCATTTATTCTCTATGGCTTGCCGATCATCGGGTAAGTCAATCGAAGTCCATAGTTTGTTCTCATACATGGATCCTATATCATATTTCATGGCCTCAATCCATTTCGCGGAATCTGGGCTCATCATCGCTTCCTCATAGTTCGTAGGTTCGTCATGGTCTAGTAACATGACTTCTAGAATAGGATTACCATACCACTGAGGTGAGAGAAGTGCTCTAGTTGACCTACAAGGTTCGGTAGTAACTTGATTTGAAGTTTCATGATCATTATCATGAGCTTCCTCTCTAGTTGGTGTAGGCATCACTGAAACTGATTTCTGTGATGAGCTAGTTTCCAATTCCAGAGAAGGTACAATTACCTCATCAAGTTCTACTTTCCTCCCACTCACTTCTTTCGAGAGAAACTCCTTCTCTAGAAAGGTTCCATTCTTAGCAACAAACACTACTGAAGGATGTTGCTAACGCGACCCTACAATCAGAGACCCTTCAACGAAACTGTGTGCGATGCAATAATCATAAACAATGGTGTAAAAGAACTGTCAAAAACGGTGCAAAACGTTTGTGATGGCGGAGCCATCAAACACGGTTCAGATTTTAGTTGCGTGTGTGATGCAGGGCATATGGTTGAGTTCAATGAACGGTTTGCGATGAGGTGGAACAAAAGAAATGGTAGCCAGATGAAGGCGTGTGCGATATACAGCACATGGTTCACTCGGATGAACTATTTGTGATGAGGAGGAACAATAGAAATAGGCAGCTAGATAAAGCTGTGTGCGATTGAGGGCATACACTTCAGAAGGATTAACTGTTTGCGATTAGGCAACAGAACCGAAACGGGTCAGCCAGATCAAAGTGTCTGTGATTGATGGCATACACTTCACATGGATGAACTATTTGCGATTAGCCACAACAAACTCAAATAGTTAGATAGATCAACGTGTGTACGCTAGACGGGCACACACATTCTAATTAAAAGAAGCATGTGCGATGGTAATAACGAGCGCGCACGGTTGTTGGAACAAGACGTGTGCTGGCATTTCCTATTGCGGTGCACCCTATGGTGCGAACTCCACGTACGCGGCCGAGAAGGGGTACGTGCCCACGTTACGCCTTCTGGGAATAGTGCCGCACTTATAACCGTCAGTAAATTTTGAGCCTGCATCCCGTCACATTCCAAATTGCAAACCTGTTCACACCGATCAAAACCTAAACAGTTTCCCACTTAGGAGCATATTAGTACTCAGTTATAAATACTACTACTCCAAGATGACTGCACATTCCTCCTCAACTCCTCATCCACAAAAAGAAACAAGTCATTCATCATTGTTCCCTTGCGTCAGCCATGGCCAGCTTGAGTTCTTGGTCGAGAGATTGCCACCAAGGAGATGCGAGGATGGAAGCAGAAGCACGAGAGATGTCCCGCCTCGCCGCGAATGCAACCAGCATGTCCCACCGTGCGGCCGTAGCAGCACAGAGGTCTCGCCGTGCTGCTGAAGCAGCACAGAGGTCCAGCCGCGCCGTCGATGTGACAGACTGGTCCGGCCGCGCCGTCTATGCGGCAGACTGGTCCGGCCGCGCCGTCGATGTGGCAGACTAGTGCGGCCGTGCCGTGGAAGCAAAAGTGATGTCCCACTGTGCCGCGAATGTAGTAGAGATGTCCTCCGACGATGTGGCAGCCTAGGAAAATGTCTCGCGGGCAGGCGAGGACTCTTATAGGCGCATGCATGTGATCGTCCATAGCCAGATGGATTAGATCTCCGGGTGGGCGAGGTTGTAGGACGACATGAAAGCCTCAATTGAATAGGCTATCAGCATCATCCGACAACTAAATGAGAGCAATGCGAAGCTCCGGGCCAAGTGCGACTTGTTGAGGGCGAAGATCATCGGAAGTGCGGAGTAGCAGGAGGAGACCACTGCCTTGTTGAAGATGACCGACGTCATCGTCGAGAAACATATGGACGAGAACGCCATGCTGCGCGTCGAACGCAGAAGGCTGGTGGAGGAATTTGTGGATGCTCTCAAGCAGCATCTTGATGACAAGAAAGAGCTCATCGCCGCTTGCTGCGGAGACTAGTTCCCGCGGCTTGCAGCAATGCATCAAGAAAGTAGAGATTAGCAAGCCAGATCGTTCTCTTCCTTCTTCTTTTGCTCTTGTGTATTTTAGGCGCTGCCGCATGTGGCTTTTTTTAATTATGTCCCCTTTTTACGGGGATTTCAATTATGTTCCTAAATATCACTACAAAAAAAGACACATCCATGACATTTTGGGCCGAACGAAATTTTTTCTGTCATGCTTATGACACTTCTATGATGATAATTGTGACAAAACCCGGTATCATCATAGATGTGGTGGGCTCCTACTTGTATGACAAAAAATCATGACAAAAAATGGGATTTTTGTCCTGGGTGGGCCGAAGACGTAGTTGCATGACATTCTTCGGGCCGTCCTTGACGGAAAAAACCATGGTAGAAGCGAGGGCGAGGAAAATATCGGGGGAGTTCCTGCTTACGATAGGTGGTCGGGGGCCGAGCGATGCGCGTTTCTCTCGTACGTACGCGCGTGTGTGCGAGGTGTTGCGCTCTAACTGAACCCGAGCGAGGCGTTGGGCTCTAACTGTACCCGAGCGATTGCACTGTAGGCCACGTGTTACTAAACCCGAGCGATCGATCGATCCCTTGCTGTTAACTGCACCCGAGTGATTCCTTCGCTACTGCTGCTAACTGAAGTCGATCGACGCTGCCTCTGGATGAACAATGATCATTGTTGGGGGGGTTTGGATGAACAGTTCC
>NC_053025.1:491380743-491427983 GCF_003073215.2 Triticum urartu | reverse complement strand
AAGCCGCGCCGCCGAGCCCACCGCAGCCCAACCAGCCCCCCCGCCGCCCAAACCCTAACCCTAGCGCCGCCGCTGCCTAGCGCCACCGCCGTGCCGCGCCGCCCGCTGCCGCCCCACGCCGCCGTGCTGCGCCGCCCGCCACTGCCCCATGCCGCCCGGCTGCCCGCTGCCGCGCCCCGCGGCCGTGGCCCATCGCCGCCGACCACCGCCGCCGGAGCCACCGCGCCGCCGCCCGCCGGAGTTCGAGGTAGCCATCGTTTTTTAAAACTGATCGGTTTTATTTCGTAAACCCTAGTTTCGTTTTTTTTATTTAATAGATCGGTTCGTCGGTTTTCTCGGTTTAGTTATTTAGCGGACGTTCATCCATATGTTCGTTTTAACGAACGTTTTCGCCCGCTAGTCGCAGACAACGAACGTTCGTTCGTTAGCCTGTTCGTCAGTTTTCTTTTCCTCGGATTTTTCGTGATTATTTTCGATCGTGATTTCTTATCTGATTTTCGTTTTATTTCATCGTTTCGCTCTTTATCGGAATCAGGCGATTCAAGCGCCTAGATCTTCTTCTCGAAGCCCTCTTTCCGTTTAACCAACTTGAGCAAGATTTTGGTATTGTAAAATTTGACTTTAGTACAGTTTAGTAATCGGATCTTGTTTCTTTTGCAGTTTGAGTTTCGTTGCTCCGTTTGATTTGATTCTTTTTGCAAACCTGAGTTCTTAAGTTGAACTTTCTGGTTAGATCTTCTTATTCGTGGTTTACCTGTGCATCTTTGCTTGATTACTTATATATGGTATTGTTTGTTTGCGATAGAACACCCGGAGTGCGAAGCATGCTACTATGAGTCTCTAGGTTTTGTGGATCATCAACAAGGCAAGTAACACTTTGATCATACCCCTTTATCACCGAGTTTTTATGCATTAGTTCCAATCCTCAAACATTGCATGATTAGGTTGTGATATAACATGTGGATTTGGGAAGTAGTTGATGTTGGAAATATGCCCTAGAGGCAATAATAAAAGCATTATTATTATATTTCTTTGTTCATGATAATTGTCTTTATTCATGCTATAATTGTATTATCCGGAAATCGTAATACATGTGTGAATAACAGACACCAACATGTCCCTAGTAAGCCTCTAGTTGACTAGCTCGTTGATCAACAGATAGTCATGGTTTCCTGACTATGGACATTGGATGTCATTGATAACGAGATCACATCATTAGGAGAATGATGTGATGGACAAGACCCAATCCTAAACATAGCATAAGATCGTATAGTTCGTTTGCTAGAGTTTTTCCAATGTCAAGTATCTTTTCCTTAGACCATGAGATCCTGTAACTCCCGGATACCGTAGGAGTGCTTTGGGTGTGCCAAACGTCACAACGTAACTGGGTGACTATAAAGGTAGACTACGGGTATCTCCGAAAGTGTCTGTTGGGTTGATACGGATCAAGACTGGGATTTGTCACTCCGTATGACGGAGAGGTATCACTGGGCCCACTCGGTAATGCATCATCATAATGAGCTCAAAGTGACCAAGTGTCTGGTCACGGGATCATGCATTGCGGTACGAGTAAAGTGACTTGCCGGTAACGAGATTGAACGAGGTATTGGGATACCGACGATCGAATCTCGGGCAAGTAACATATCGATTGACAAAGGGAATTGTATACGGGGTTGCTTGAATCCTCGACATCGTGGTTCATCCGATGAGATCATCGTGGAGCATGTGGGAGCCAACATGGGTATCCAGATCCCGCTGTTGGTTATTGACCGGAGAGTCGTCTCGGTCATGTCTACATGTCTCCCGAACCCGTAGGGTCTACACACTTAAGGTTCGGTGACGCTAGGGTTGTAGGGATATGTATATGCAGTAACCCGAATGTTGTTCGGAGTCCCGGATGAGATCCCGGACGTCACGAGGAGTTCCGGAATGGTCCGGAGGTAAAGAATTATATATAGGAAGTCCTGTTTCGGCCATCGGGACAAGTTTCGGGGTCATCGGTATTGTACCGGGACCACCGGAAGGGTCCCGGGGGTCCACCGGGTGGGTCCACCTGCCCCGGGGGCCACATGGGCTGTAGGGGGTGCGCCTTGGCCTACATGGGCCAAGGGCACCAGCCCCAAGGGGCCCATGCGCCTAGGGTTTCCAAAGGGGAAGAGTCCCACAAGTGGAAGGCACCCCTAGGTGCCTTGGGGGGGAGGGAAACCTCCCTTGGCCGCCGCCCCCCTAGGAGATTGGATCTCCTAGGGCCGGCGCCCCCCTAGGCCCTCCTATATATAGTGGGGGAAGGAGGGATTTTTGATCCATGCCTTTGGTTGCCTCCTTCTCCCTCTCCAACACCTCCTCCTCCTCCATAGCGCTTGGCGATGCCCTGACGGAGTACTGCAGCTCCATCACCACCACGCCGTCGTGCTGCTGCTGGAGCCATCTTCCTCAACCTCTCCTTCCCTCTTGCTGGATCAAGAAAAAGGAGACGTTACGCTGACCGTACGTGTGTTGAACGCGGAGGTGCCGTCCGTTCGGTGCTAGGATCTCCGGTGATTTGGATCACGTCGTGTTCGACTACCTCATCCCCGTTCTTTGAACGCTTCCGCTCGTGATCTACAAAGGTATGTAGATGCATCCGATCACTCGTTGCTAGATGAACTCATAGATGGATCTTGGTGAAACCGTAGGAAATTTTTTGTTTTCTGCAACGTTCCCCAACAGTTGATGAGGTAGAACCTATTTGTAACGCCCTCGATGCGGCTATATCTCCCACGTGTTGAAGCACGACTTAGAGGCATAACCGCATTGAAAGCAATGTCGCAAGTGAGGTAATCTTCACACAACCCATGTAATACATAAGGGAAAGAGATACATAGTTGGCTTACAATCGCCACTTCACACAATTACATGAATAAAGCATTACATCATCCAGATACCATCAAGGTCCGACTACGGAACCAAAATAAAAGACGACTACCCCAAATGCTACATAGATCCCCGATCGTCCCAACTGGGCTCCACTACTGATCAACTGGAAAACGGAACAACATAAAGAACACGATCTTCATAGAGCTCCTCCTTGAGCTCGGTTGCGTCACCTGCATGGTCTCATCGGCACCTGCAAGCTGGTTTTGGAAGTATCTGTGAGTCACGGGGACTCAGCAATCTCACACCCTCGCGATCAAGACTATTTAAGCTTATGGGTAAGGTAAATGTATGACGTGGAGCTGCAGCAAGCGACTAGCATATATGGTGGCTAACATATTCGCAAAAGAGAGCGAGAAGAGAAGGCAAAAGCACGGTCGAACAACTATGATCAAGAAGTGATCCCAGAACAACCTACGTCAAGCATTACTCCAACACCGTGTTCACTTCCTAGACTCCGCCGAGAAGAGACCATCACGGTTACACACGCGGTTGATGCATTTTAATTAAGATAAACTTCAGGTTTTCTACAACCGGACATTAACAAATTCCCGTCTGCCCATAACCGCGGGCACGACTTTCGAAAGTTGAAATCCCTGCAGGGGTGCCCCAACTTAGCCCATCACAAGCTCTCACGGTCAACGAAGGATATTCCTTCTCCCAAGACAATTCGATCACACTCGGCATCCCGGTTACAAGACATCCTCGACAATGGTAAAACAAGTCCAGCAAGACCGCCCGATGCGCCGACATCCCGATAGGAGCTGCACATATCTCGTTCTCAGGGCAACACCGGATAAGCAATTCGTACAACTAAAACCAGCCCTCGAGTTTCCCCGAGGTGGCGCTGCAAGGGGCTCTAGTTTGGACCAACACTTAGACAAGCACTGGCCCGGGGGGTTAAAATAAAGACGACCCTCGGGATGCGCGACTCCCAAGGGAAAAAGGCTAGGTGGCGAATGGTAAAACCAAGGTTGGGCCTTGCTAGAGGAGTTTTATTCAAAGCGAACTATCAAGGGGTTCCCATTATAACCCAACCGTGTAAGGAACGCAAAATCCGGGAACATAACATCGATATGACGGAAACTAGGGCGGCAAGAGTGGAACAAAACACCAGGCATAAGGCCGAGCCTTCCACCCATTACCAAATATATAGATGCATTAATTAAATAAGAGATATTGTGATATCCCAACAATAATATCCATGTTCCAACAAGGAACAAACTCCAATATTCACCTGCAACTAACAATGCTATAAGAGGGGCTGAGCAAAGCGGTAACATAGCCAAACAACGGTTTGCTAGGTAAAGGTGGGTTAGAGGCTTGGCTCAACAATATGGGAGGCATGATAAGCAAGTGGTAGGTATCGCGGCATAGGCATAGCAAAAGAGTGAGCATATAGCAAGCAAAGATAGAAGTGATTTCGAGGGTATGGTCATCTTGCCTGAAATCCCGCAAGGAAGAAGAACGAGTCCACGAAGAAGACAAACGGACGTAGTCGAACGGGTCCTCCCAAACGTGACATTATCGGAACCAACCCGAAGAAGCAACACTGGAAAGAAGCAAACAACACAGTAAACAACCACCACATGAACATGGCATGATGCACAACCAAGTATGATGCATGTCCGGTTTAAAGAGGCATGGCATGGCAAAGTGCACAAGCAATTCTACAAATTAAGTGGAGATCAATATGCAACGAGTTGCATATTGACGAAACACCACAACAAGTTATTTAGTTCGATCTCGTTTATGTACCCAACAATATTAAATGTTGATTAACATGGCAAGAGGTGAAGCACAACAAAACTACCTATCTAGGCAAGTTTAAATGAGGCCGGAAACAACGAACAACAATTCCGGTAAAACCCCATATGCATGTCCGGTTTAATGAGGCAAGGCATGGCAAAAAGCACAAACAACCCTACAAATTAAGTGGAGCTCAATATGCAACTCCATTGCATATTGACGAAACACAACGTGACTTATTTAGTTCGATATCGTTTATGTACCCAACAAGATTAAATGTTGATTAACATGGCAAGAGGTGAAGCTAAGTAAAACTACCTATCTAAATGAGGCCGGAAGCAACGAACAACAATTCCGGAAACTCCTCATGTGCATATTTTAAGGTTTGGTACTGTTCTGCCCTAAACACAATTTTATAGTTGTTAAACATGCAAAGTGATGCCACCATGTTAAACTAGGCATTTTTCTACCCCATTCACATATAAAGTTTATTAAATTTGGAGCTACGGTTATTTAGTTATGAATTAAATCATTTTAGCATTACATAGGAGCAAATTTAAACAAACAACATTTTAAACATTTTAGACATGGATGAAAAGGACATATTATGAAACTACACAAAATTCTAAGCAACTTCCATATTAAGTTTGTTTTAATCCGATGCACGGTTCAACAGTTATTAAATGCATGATGCTTGGGGGGTTTTCTGTAAAACTGCTCTCCTCTGGAAAATAGACAAAATTGTTCTGGGAAAAAAACAACATGGGCTAAAACTGACTGGGCCCATATCACACAGGAGAGGGCTGGGACTGCTCACATCGGGCCTTGGCCCATCTGGAGGAGAGGTAGGCCGGCCTTGGTGGTGCTGGGCTTGGAGGCGGTTGAGGCCTGGGTGGATCCACACGAGAGAAGTCAACGCGGGCGCGGTTTCCTGGCCTCGCTCGATGCAGAGGAAGAAGACAGAGGAGACGGGAGACGGGGCGGCTTCAGGCGATGCAGGGCGCGGCGGCGGATGGGGCTCGATGGACTCCGGCGACGGTTGGCTGACGGCGACGCGAGCGCCGGGAACGGGCAGGTCCGGGTCTCGGATCCGGCGGCGCAAGGGAGTTCCTGGGGCTGTCCATGGTGGCCTGAGACTCTGGTTGAGAGAGAGAGAGAGATGACGACAGGGAGAAGGAAGAAGGAGAGGGGCGCGAGGGAGTCTGGCCTGGCGACGAATGGAGGGTCGAGAAGACCACACGAGGCGACGGCGATGCACAGGGCTTGGCGTCCTCGTCCTCGTCATCTCGGCGAAGGGCAAGGCGGCGGCGCTTGCCGTCAGGAGGTGCGAGGAAGGCTAGGACGGTCCTGATCTGGGCGGACCCAAGGCGGAGGAGCGGTTCCCGGTGATGATTTGAGCATCGGCGGCCACGGAGCTCCATGGGTCCTTGTGTTTCCTGCGAGAGAGAGGAAGCAAGGAGATGAGAGGGAGAGAGAGAAAGGGAAGGGAAGGGAGAAGAGACACATGCGCGGGGTGAGGGGGGCCGGCCTGATGCAGCGGTCGGTGGCTCTGGCGAGGTCGAGGAGGTTGGATCGAGAGGAGGGGATCAGGGGATGGCCTGGTGGTGCCTGCTCCGACGAGCCCTGTGCAGAGGCGGTGGGGCTGGGTGCTCTGGTTGGGTCGCTGGTGGCAGGGGAGATCGAGCAGAAGGAGATCTGGGAGGATCCCGAGGTGGATTTTGTGGAGTGGCGGCGGCGAGGAGGAATGATGGGACAGACTCCCTAAATGTTAGGGTTGGCCTAAATATATATAGCAATGAGATAAAGGGCTATTTGGACCCTCCAATTTAGATCGGACGGTCGAGATAAAAAGGTTGGGGAGTCCAAATAAAGAAACGGAGACGTTTTGTAGATGTTCGGGGATGATCCGGACACAATGGTAGCGACAGCCCGAGTCGGGTCCGGGACAGCTTTCGGGCGCGCGCGAGGAGGGTCGCGGGATGACGAGAGAGGTTAGGTAGGGCCTGGCGGTGAGTAGTGGACTGTGCAGAAGGTCTCAGGCTGAGAGAAGAGAAGAGAGGCCCGGTGACTGTTTCCGGAGACCGAAAACGTCCGACGTTTGACCGACTACATTGTCGCTATAGTTAATCGTTGGGGCGTCAAACGAACTCCGAATGCGATGAAACTTGACAGGCGGTCTATCTACACTATAATAAGACCACATGACAACTTTCATCCCATTCCGAGAACATTTTCCGGCCACTTATAAAATACTATTTTGGACATGCTGCGGGCGCGTGCAAGTGTGGCTGGGCTCAGAACGGAAAACGGACGGAACTGGGGGAACCCGGACGAATGCAAGTTTTGAAAATATGCAGATGCAATGCGGATGATGACATGACAAGATGCAACACACAAGAAAATGACATGGCAACGATGGCGAATAACTGGAAGACACCTGGCTCATCGGTCTCGGGGCGTCACAACACTCCACCACTACGAGAGGATCTCGTCCGAGATCTAGAATGGCACCGGAGGGAAAAGGAAGAGGAAAGAGAAGAGGTAAAACTAAGTTGCTTCTTTGACAAATGAGTGAAACCAAAGAACCTTGAAAGGTTGAACAAATTGAAAGAAAGAATGCAACGAAGAAGAACAAAGTTGAAAACACTCCGGTAGGGAAGAGTAACAAGGAAGAACAAATTCGGATAGCACTCCGGTTGAAAAGAGATGCAAGGCTTGATAAGGCGAAAAGAACTTGAGTAAAAGGGCACAACACTCCGATTAAATGGATAAGCATGAAAAAAACAAGATCCTAACAAGAACAAGAAGAAGGTTTAAAGAGAGCAGCATCACAATGCCTCCGTAAGAAATGAGATAATGGAATGGAATGAACGGAGGAGAAAAAAAACAATATCTTCTATCTCGAATAAGATTGAAGCGTCTTTAGGAGAAGGGTCGAAAGTAGTTGTTGGAAAACCAACAACGAAAACAGTAAACTTGTAGTGGGCTTATGGAGAACATCTCAAAACTATGAGGTGAAATTCTGCCACTAACGAAACTATAGATTGGCTTGATATCAAGAAGGAGACGAGAAACTTATTCACCGGAAGGATAAAAGAAGAACTTGGGTCATTTATAAACACCATAAATAGCAACAATCCTTAGGGAAAGCTTTAGGTGAAATATAACCCAAGATAACTCCAACGAAGAGATTTATGGATTTAAAATACTCCATTCTTAACAACCTGTGAATCATGAAACATGAACTCAAATTATCACGAATGACATAACACCACCTCAAATGATAAGGTTGAAAGAATTGCACTTTGAAATGCAAGATAAAGAATACTTGAGCTCCTCTGAAAAGAATCTCGATGAAAACTTCGAGAAGGAATTAAATCCTTGTTGGGCCAACATGTAGACCCTCCATGAAGAACTCCGGTAAATAAAAGGATGATCAAACGAAAGGAATGAGGAGTTGAAAACACAAGGTGAATCCTTGTACCGATTTAGATGAATCTCCGTGATGAAATAGTTGAAAAAGGTTGGAACTCCGGGAAAAGAGAAGATGAACAAATGAAATCAGGAATTTGATGAGCCTCCGGAATAAAGAATTAATCACTTGGATGAAACAATAATAAGAATTACGTTATGCGTATCCTTCACCAATTTAAATTGATGACAAGCAGCGGATTTGGCATACTACTTATTCTTGTAGAAAGGATTAAGAGAGATATAGCGCAAACTTGAGAAGGTCTTCAACGAACCACCGGTATGATTGGAACAACGAATGAATTGATATGATAACAGCGGAAGAGAGTCCTGGAAGAGCCACCGTAAGAATTGAACAACGAATGAAATAAAAGGATGAATCACCGGTAAGGATTAGCAAATGAACGAACATACATTAGAGAGTTTAGATACAAGTGAACGCCAAGATCACGAGCTGATTATAGAAAGCTTGAATGATGCACCGGTAAGATTTAGATAACGAGAGCTGAAAGCTGAGAATGAATAATCCCGAAATGACGGCCTTCGGAGAATCAAATTGAAAAGAATCGTGAATAGCTCCTGATGGGTGAAAAGATTCTCACAATCGAAACAAATATGAGAGGATGACAACAAGCTAGCACCATGAATCTTTGAAGAGAATGGAGTAAGATTAAAGAGAAACTCTTCTTCGATCTTCAAAATCCGAGAATGACGACGAGAAACACCATGAATTGTTTAGACACTCCGGAAGAATCAAAAGCGAAGAGGTAGAGCCAACGATGAAAAGAATTTGAAAGATATTGGAGAAATACATGTGACTAATGATGAATCATTCTTATGTCAAACTTTTGAAATGAATTTGAGAATAACTCCGGTAGAATTAGAAGAGTCAGGTAAGATCCTGGGAAAAGACCTGTGGGTTAGGGCCCACTCAAGGAAACACCATTGTAATGATCTTGAAGAGAGATTATACCGGTTGAATTAAGTGGCTTGAATGAGATAACAACCTTGAAAAGAACTTGAATGGATCTTGAATGACAAGACGAGTCTTCTGAGATATTTTTAAGGCACCGGAACAATAGAATAGCGAGAAATGGATGATTATGAGGTGCAATGGCATGGGCAAGCATTTGAAACGAGGAAAAGAATGGAGAGACTTCCCATCAATAAAAGGATACTTGATTAAGACATATGAGTCCTTGAAGAAAAAGGGTGGGAGGGTGGGAAAACAAATACAACTTAGGACGGATGAAACAAACAACGTTGAGAAGACTTTGAGTTGATCTTGCGGATGTTGAAATGAATGGATCCACTTGAAGAGAGAAACGCCGGTTGAAAAGAATTGACATGACAGTCTCGATTATCATGAAGGATTAGTATTCACATAGAGGTATGAGAGCACTGCTTAGGAAAGGTATGGAATCAACATTTGACTTCGAAGGAACTCGAATACCACAACTGAAAACAAAACAAGGATTGGCTTGCAGAATAAGCCGAAACAAACATATGATAGAGATTTCGTCCAAAGTTTTCGTGGTGGGGCCTACACGGGCTCGATCGTACAGCACCATCATGTACAAGGAAGTGCACATGACATATGAAGCGTCCCCGAGTCGGCATAGCCAAGGACTCTTTAAGACACAACGAGACCACTGTAAAACCAACCGTGGATAGGCGGACCACTAGACATCGAACCCCAATTTCATATCATACATCTGTCGGAAAGATATCCTAAGTTCTACTTGAATTCCCACTTATAAACTCCCGAAATTTTCCGGTTATGCAATTAGGTGTTGGGGATACAGGGGAAGCATAATATCTCACCCAAAACTAGCAAATCCTACATCCAGCTGTATCCATCCTTCAACACATAACCAAGAAACCTTCGGAAATCATTTACCTCTACCTTCGAAAAGCATCCGTTATACGAGTTATGGCAATACTCCCGAACTCCCGCCCCAGTACTGGGTGGCGTCGAGGTTATCTCACCAACAACTGCATAAAAGAGATTTTCGATGTCGGCAAACTCAGGTATTCTAGAACTGCAACGATAAAATTGTGACGACAACACCTCGGAGCTCAACTCCCCGGGACACTGTAACAACCCCTAAATGTCAGGAGGCACCAAGAACAATGTTCTCATCACAAAACCATCAGAACGATTCCAAGATACCCGCGTGATCCTAAATTTTTTTTATTGAAATTTGGGAAGAGAAGAGTCAAAACTCTATGTCAGGATGCCTCACCAGAGCGACGAAGGGACTGAGGAGTAAAAAGAATCCTACTCTCCGATATATATAATCCTAAATGACTCAAAACATTTTTTTCTAGACTCAACAACGCCAGCGATTCGATCAAGCAGTGGGCTCCTAAAGTCAGGGAAGGCTATATCTCCCACGTGTCGAAGCACGACTTAGAGGCATAACCGCATTGAAAGCAATGTCGCAAGTGAGGTAATCTTCACACAACCCATGTAATACATAAGGGAAAGAGATACATAGTTGGCTTACAATCGCCACTTCACACAATTACATGAATAAAGCATTACATCATCCAGATACCATCAAGGTCCGACTACGGAACCAAAATAAAAGAAGACTACCCCAAATGCTACACAGATCCCCGATCGTCCCAACTGGGCTCCACTACTCATCAACTGGAAAATGGAACAACATAAAGAATACGATCTTCATAGAGCTCCTCCTTGAGCTTGGTTGCGTCACATGCATGGTCTCATCGGCACCTGCAAGCTGGTTTTGGAAGTATCTGTGAGTCACGGGGACTTAGCAATCTCACACCCTCGTGATCAAGACTATTTAAGCTTATGGGTAAGGTAAAGGTATGATGTGGAGCTACAGCAAGCGACTAGCATATATGGTGGCTAACATATTCGCAAAAGAGAGCGAGAAGAGAAGGCAAAAGCACGGTCGAACAACTATGATCAAGAAGTGATCCTAGAACAACCTACGTCAAGCATTACTCCAACACCGTATTCACTTCCCGGACTCCGCCGAGAAGAGACCATCACGGTTACACACGCGGTTGATGCATTTTAATTAAGATAAACTTCAGGTTTTCTACAACCGGAGATTAACAAATTCCCATCTGCCCATAACCACGGGCACGGCTTTTGAAAGTTGAAATCCCTGCAGGGGTGTCCCAACTTAGCCCATCACAAGCTCTCACGGTCAACGAAGGATATTCTCTCCCAAGACAATCCGATCAGACTCGGCATCCTGGTTACAAGACATCCTCGACAATGGTAAAACAAGTCCAGCAAGACCGCCCGATGCGCCGACATCCCGATAGGAGCTGCACATATCTCGTTCTCAGGGCAACACCGGATAAGTAATCCGTACAGCTCAAACCAGCCCTCGAGTTTCCCCGAGGTGGCGCTGCAAGGGGCTCTAGTTTGGACCAACACTTAGACAAGCACTGGCCCGGGGGGGGGGGTTAAAATAAAGATGACCCTTGGGATGCGCGACTCCCAAGGGAAAAAGGCTAGGTGGCGAATGGTAAAACCAAGGTTGGGCCTTGCTGGAGGAGTTTTATTCAAAGCAAACTGTCAAGGGGTTCCCATTATAACCCAACTGTGTAAGGAACGCAAAATCTGGGAACATAACACCGATATGACGGAAACTAGGGCGGCAAGAGTGGAACAAAACACCAGGCATAAGGCCGAGCCTTCCACCCTTTACCAAATATATAGATGCATTAATTAAATAAGAGATATTTTGACATCCCAACAAAATATCCATGTTCCAAACATGGAACAAACTCCAATCTTCACCTGCAACTAACAACGCTATAAGAGGGGCTGAGCAAAGCGATAACATAGCCAAACAACGGTTTGCTAGGACAAGGTGGGTTAGAGGCTTGGCTTAACAATATGGGAGACATGATAAGAAAATGGTAGGTATCGCGGCATAGGCATAGCAAAAGAGCGAGCAACTAGCAAGCAAAGATAGAAGTGATTTCGAGGGTATGGTCATTGATGGTGTCCTAGACTAGGGGGTACTCACCACGTCGTCTCCCGATCTGTTAGATTGGGCTAAGGACCCCCGTGGCTGTATACTCATGGGCCAGTTCGGACAGTTGCCGCATACATGGAAGATTCCACAAGACTTGGTGATCAAGACAAGGACTCCTCCCCACTGGCGTATTCGGCTAGGACTCTTGTTATCCTAGGCCTCTGGTGCATTATATAAACCGAGTCCAGGCTAGTCGATAGAGATATATACAACAATCATACCATAGGCTAGCTTATAGGGTTTTAGCCTCTACGATTTCGTGGTAGATCAACTCTTGTAATACTCATATCATCAATATCAATCAAGCAGGACGTAGGGTATTACCTCCATCAAGAGGGCCCGAACCTGGGTAAACATCGTGTCCCCTGCCTCCTATTACCATCGATCCTAGACGCACAGTTCAGGACCCCCTACCCGAGATCCACCGGTTTTGACACCGACATTGGTGCTTTCATTGAGAGTTCCGCTGTGTGATCGGCAAAAGGATCAATGGCTCGCCCGCAGGTCAACTGCGACGCCGGCATCTTCGTCGCCGGCTCAACTGGTCACCTTGGCTCGACCGAGGACCGTGCTCCATCTCCGATTGTCATGTTCGGACGGGGGCCTTCTTCAACATCAACTCCGATCTCTATCATGATCATAGAGGAGTCATCCATGGAGCTCGAGGGTTCAACGTCAACATTGCCCTCGGGCGGCCGTGCTGTTTTCATGGACAACGAACTTGTATTTGCCGTCACCACCTCCTCGAGCGTCGGTTTGACAATTGCTTCAGTGGAATAGTGCATAATTACGTCTACAACAGCCATGTAAAATTTCGTCGAGTTCCGATGGAGGAATCAACCTGGGTAAACATCGTGTCCCCTGCCTCCTATTACCATCGATCCTAGACGCACAGTTCAGGACCCCCTACCCGAGATCCACCGGTTTTGACACCGACATTGGTGCTTTCATTGAGAGTTCCGCTGTGTGATCGGCAAAAGGATCAATGGCTCGCCCGCAGGTCAACTGCGACGCCGGCATCTTCGTCGCCGGCTCAACTGGTCACCTTGGCTCGACCGAGGACCGTGCTCCATCTCCGATTGTCATGTTCGGACGGGGGCCTTCTTCAACATCAACTCCGATCTCTATCATGATCATAGAGGAGTCATCCATGGAGCTCGAGGGTTCAACGTCAACATTGCCCTCGGGCGGCCGTGCTGTTTTCATGGACAACGAACTTGTATTTGCCGTCACCACCTCCTCGAGCGTCGGTTTGACAATTGCTTCAGTGGAATAGTGCATAATTACGTCTACAACAGCCATGTAAAATTTCGTCGAGTTCCGATGGAGGAATCTCCGACAATCTACGATATACCGGAGCCCTGTCAAATCTGGATGGGAATCTGGACGAGTTTAGGGCGTGGTCTCCAGAGCCCATCTCCGAGGTCCTTTGGAAGATCCAACGATTCATCTACTGCAGAATTCCCATATCTACCACCCCTCCAAATTTCAGCTCAATCCGACGGTTCAAACTCCGGGAACCTTCCGATAAGTGGATCAATTTTCGGATCCGTTCTCTGCGCGAATACGGATCCGACCCGAATTCATATTTCTTTACGAACGTGATATTGGACAACCTTTTTAGAGGAATTCTCTTCTAGGGTATTGTGCGTTGTTTTTAAACACGTGCCCGTAAATTTTTAAGCCTCCCCTGAGGTCATCTTCATCATCATGCTGGTGTCAAACCAGTCCGGCAATATTGCTCCAAGGCTGCCGACCTGCGCTAGACATGTCGTCACTTTGTTTAGCCGAGCTCAACTTCTTCGGATCATCATCTCGGCAAGCCGAACAAGAGTCCGGCATCGCGAAGGATAAATCATCACCAACATCGCCGCCCCACGGAATACACGGAGCGGGCATACCGGCATCGCCGCACGGTCACTTCATCAAGCTGGCATCGACCACGTCATGACCTGCATCGGCAGGGCCGTACTATTGCTTCTTCAAACTGGTGTCCATCACGCCGACCTACTTCGACTCATCGGCTGACATCGAGGCTTCGACATCTCGGCTGGACCGAGGGCTTCACCATCTCTTCATCAACCTACTCCGGAGAGTTCGGCGTCAATATCCGACCAGCTCCGTCACGTTAGCTGGACCGAGGGCTTTGCCTCGGCGAGCCAACCTTTGCCAGCATCGCCATGCCGTCGCTTTATCGCCCATCAGGCAATGGGTGTGCGGATCAAGTCCCAATTTTGGGAATCACCTTTCTTCGGATTGCTACAACAAATAAACCAGGTGCTATTAATCCTAGTATTTTTTGCTTGTTTGGGTTCATTTTTCCCAAGGAAATATTACTCTGCTTTGTCCATCATATGTACGCAGGTCTATCAAATGGTGGCCGCATTAACAACGGTCGCATGGTGGTTCGGTCAGTTTCTGTACATGGTCAGGCGGACGCCGCATCCGAAACTTGGACCGACCTGTGAATTCAGGCTTTGCCATGCCTTTACCGCATCACGCCGACGCCCTGCATCGACATTGACTTCGGCACCAGGCCACATTTCTTTTATTACTCACTTTGCATAAATTATTTATTATGCAACATTTTTTAATTATTATTATTACTATTATCTCCGGTTTGCACTATTTTTTGTGCACGGGAAAATGATCCGGGTTGAGTAGTATCGTCAACTCGGCGTACTGTCATACCACTCCACCTCGGCTGGACGGGGGGCTTCATTAACACTTCAGTACCCCATGCCGGGGAATTCGGCATCACTCTGCCGGCCTGCACAGACCGTGCTATGTCACCACTTCGGAGTGCCGAGCCCTTTGCTCTGCTAGCTCGGAACCGGCTTGGGGGATGGAACCTTGTCCCGCATCAAGCTCGGACCGCGTCATCAATACCGAACACATTAACCAGCTAAGTTGCCTTCATGATCAAAGTTTTAAATTTTTAACTTGTGTTCGGTTCGACCAAGCATTATACTTTTTTGGAAAAAAGTTGCTTGTAAAAAATTTCCTTGTCCAAACTTTGTTTGTGACACACAAATTCAAATACCCCGTTTACTTGGGGGCTCCCTTGATGAAGCTTTTCCTCTTGCATATGATTATACTTGTACGACCTCGTTCCTTGTTCGTGTATTACGCCACAATATGCACCATATCGACTTAAGCGATTTACAAGCTGGGTTGCCTGGCTCCTGTGCTTACCCCTACGTTCCCGATTGTTCGACTAGGGAGTAAAGGGAGCACCTCTACGATTGTCACGACCGGGTCCTCCGAGCTCTGACCTCAGACTGGGTGAAGCCGAAAGCTAGCGCTCTTATTGTTTTCAATCATGGTCGGCACACAAGGAACTCATGAGTACAAAAAATCTATTGCACAAGTCTCATAGTAATAATGAGCACCGAAGAAAGCTATCGGTGGGGGTACTATTTTCTTCGAAGATGCTTCTTACACTTCGTCTGTAATATAGCATAAGTTCCCTGAGCGCGTTTTGTCTGTTACAGCCTTATGGCCCGGTTGCCTGGTTATCGGAAACACTGTCGATATTCTCGACAGGTGGAGTACATAACACTTTTCGGTCCTTGACCAAAGAGGGAGAAGCCGACGGTCGGTTAAGACGCGTTTAAAGTTCGGGTGAACAAAGATATGATATTAATACTTCGGTACATACAATCATTATACATAAAATTCTTTTACCCAAGTCACTTGGGGGCTCGTAAATTTATATGAGCCATTTTATAATAAGTGTTCTTCTTCTTAGTCGTTGCAAAGTTTTTATTACTATTATTATTTATCACTCCTTTTTTCGACACGAGCGTGTGGTCACTAGCCGGGGAGCCTAATTTCTCTCACAAAGCCGCTAGAGTTTAGTTTGCTAAACTGACCTAATGAGAAGTACTCTGCCCTCGGGATAGGAGGTTGAAGTCGTAGGCTGACCCGCTTGAAGTCTTGAGATAGGATGTGTCATGTTAAAGCACGACGGAAGCACTTTTTTCTAAGGCCAATTTTTGGATTGGCACCGAACACTTGATCTTGTTCGGACGTCAAGTTTTTACTGACGTTTTCTGGTTTTCCAAGCTTATGGCACTTTTAAACTATTTGTGTGTTTTCAGCAGAAGTCTCGCAGTGCAACGCCAGACACCTTTAGAGATTCGGCAAAAACATTCTCGGATATTGCTATATATGCATCGGTTTCGAATTATGTCTTCAGTCAATAGTTGGGTTGCCCGACTCCTGCACTTGCTTCCTATGTTCTGATTTGTTCAGCTAGGTGTGCAAAGGGAGAACCACTGCGATTGTGCTTCCATCTCACATGGTTAAGCACCTTAGTGGAGAAAGCCAAAAACTGACTGTCACAATAAGCGTAAACTGGTCAGCGATCCGATGACTGTGTTAAATGAAGGGCCATTCATAACAATGGCCGAAGTGTTTACAGCTTGACCTTGACTGTCGCCGAACACTACCGGGGGCTATTAACTGGCCTCCCAAACTAAATCCTCGATATTTTGCTCTTACATTAGAGCTGAGGTTTCATGATCATGCTTAGCATGACAACCCAAAGAAAGGAACCGATAGTGGGACTATTTTCTTTGGAAAACATTTCTTATGTTAAAAAGTAATATAACATATCTCTCTGCGTACCTTTGTTTATAAAACTGTATGGCCAGTTTGCCTTGTTTGTCGTAAATCTTTGCCCTCATAAAGGCTTTATAAAGTAGGACAAACACTCCCCGGCTACTGGCCGAGGAGGTTGAAGCCGATGGTCGGTCAACAAAGTTTTGTACAATGCGGATCCGAGCATTAATGACGTATAGTACTTGGATACATAGAGTCATTACACATAATTTGTGATTTTACTACGGATATCGATTCTTAATTCGGCCACCCGTGCCCACATTAAGGTTCGGGGGCTACTGGGCTTCAGGCTTATTATTTACAAATATTAAAGGGGCACATCGATCCCCTGATCTGGTGTTGCCACCCGACCAGTGTCTCGGGGGCTACTACATTGGCAATCCAGTGCAGAAAATTTAAGTGCAAGGTAGTTTTCGAGGAGATTATGATCCTCAAGTTGGTCGGCCGCACCCAACCTGAGTCTCGAGGACTGAGCAAGACGCTTTTTGTGTCCCGAAGTATCCTGCCGAGCTAGGACTTGATCCTCAGGCCAATTTTGCAAATCAACCTGATCTCAGCGGCTACTGGGATCAGCGGTCTTACGTCATCCTTCAGGTGCATCTCGGATTTTAGACCGATACACACCTTGAGGGCTACTGGCTATATATCTCGGCAGAGAATAAATTGCACCAATAAAAAACATTGACAAAAAGTCGGCCCACAATCGGGGTGGTGCACCACCTCTGAAGCAGTCCGGCATAAAGCTCAAGCGCTAGTGGCTGGCTCCATAGAGGGCATTTCCGGCATTAAGCTCGGCTAAGTTCCTTCAACTTTTTTGAACCAAGGTGATATGACACCTCGGATATAGTCCGACATTGGAGCTTGGACACAGTCCGGCGTTGGAGCTCGGATATATTTCGGCGTTGGAGCTCGGATACATTTCGGCGTTGGAGCTCGAAAGCAGTCCGGCATTGGTGCTCGGCTGCAAAAAATACCTCGAATGTAGTCCGGCGTTAGAACTCGGACGCAAGAGGACACTGCCTCCCGGGAACAACTTCAAACCCGAGGTGTGGCATAAAAATAACAAGGCATTGATAAAGGCCGAAAACTTAAAGGGGCTCCTCGGATACCCGACGTGTAAACTCGTCGAATGCATTTCGGCAAATCCTCAAGATCGAAGATGAGAAGATTTGTTGAACCAGTTTTCAAGACCGACAACCGAAGATGAAGAACAGTTCAGAAGAATCGAGGAGCGTCCCTAACTTGAAGACCGGTTCAGGGGGCTACTGACGGTGTCCTGGACTAGGGGGTACTCACCACGTCGTCTCCTGATTTGTTAGATTGGGCCGAGGACCCCCGTGGCCGTATACTCATGGGCCAGTTCGGACAGTTGCCGCATACATGGAAGATTCCACAAGACTTGGTGATCAAGACAAGGACTCCTCCCCACCGACGTATTCGGCTAGGACTCTTGTTATCCTAGGCCTCTGGTGCATTATATAAACCGAGGCCAGGCTAGTCGATAGAGATATATACAACAATCATACCATAGGCTAGCTTCTAGGGTTTTAGCCTCTACGATCTTGTGGTAGATCAACTCTTGTAATACTCATATCATCAATATCAATCAAGCAGGACGTAGGGTGTTACCTCCATCAAGAGGGCCCGAACCTGGGTAAACATCGTGTCCCCTGCCTCCTGTTACCATCGATCCTAGACACACAGTTCAGGACCCCCTACCCGAGATCCGCCGGTTTTGACACCGACAGTCATCTTGCCTGAGATCACGGAAGGAAGAAGAACGAGTCCATGAAGAAGACAAACGAACGTAGTCGAACGGATCCTCACAAACGCGACGTTACCGGAACCAACCCGAAGAAGCAACACCGAAAAGGAGAAAACAACATAGTAAACAACCATCACATAAACATGGCATGATGCACAAACAATTATGATGCATTTCCGGTTTAATGAGGCAAGGCATGGCAAAAAGCACAAACAACCCTACAAATTAAGTGGAGCTCAATATGCAACTCCGTTGCATATTGACGAAACACCACGTGACTTATTTAGTTCGACCTCGTTTATGTACCCAACAAGATTAAATGTTGATTAACATGGCAAGAGGTGAAGCTAAGTAAAACTACCTATCTAGTCAAGTTTAAATGAGGCCGGAAGCAACGAACAACAATTCCGGAAACTCCTCATGTGCATATTTTAAGGTTTGGTACTGTTCTGCCCTAAACACTATTTTATAGTTGTTAAACATGCAAAGTGATGCCACCATGTTAAACTAGGCATTTTTCTACCCCATTTACATATAAAGTTTGTTAAATTTGGAGCTACGGTTATTTAGTTATGAATTAAATCATTTTTGCATGATATAGGAGCAAATCTAAACAAACAACATTTTAAACATTTTAGACATGGATGAAAAGGACATATTATGAAACTACACAAAATTCTAAGCAACTTTCATATTAAGTTTGTTTTAAGCCGATGCACGGTTCAACAGTTATTAAATGCATGATGCTTGGGGGGTTTTCTGTAAAACTGCTCTCCTCTGGAAAATAGACAAAATTGTTCAGGGAAAAAAACATGGGCTAAAACTGACTGGGCCCATATCACACAGGAGAGGGCTGGGACTGCTCACATCGGGCCTTGGCCCATCTGGAGCAGAGGTAGGCCGGCCTTGGTGGTGCTGGGCTTGGAGGCGGTTGAGGCCTGGGTGGATCCACACGAGAGAAGTCAACGCGGGTGCGGTTTCCTGGCCTCGCTCGATGCAGAGGAAGCAGACAGAGGAGGCGGGACGTGGGGCGGCTTCAGGCGATGCAGGGCGCGGCGGCGGATGGGGCTCGATGGACTCCGGCGACAGTTGGCTGACGACTACGCGAGCGCCGGGAACGGGCAGGTCCGGGTCTCGGATCCGGCGGCGCAAGGGAGTTCCTGGGGCTATCCATGGTGGCCTGAGACTCTGGTTCAGAGAGAGAGAGATGACGACAGGGAGAAGGAAGAAGGAGAGAGGCGCGAGGGAGTCTGGCCTGGCGACGAATGGAGGGTCGAGAAGACCACGCGAGGCGACGGCGACGCACAGGGCTTGGCGTCCTCGTCCTTGTCATCTCGGCGAAGGGCAAGGCGGCGGCGCTTGCCGTTAGGAGGTGCGAGGAAGGCCGGGACGGTCCTGATCTGGGCGGACCCAAGGCGGAGGAGCGGTTCCCGGTGATGATTTGAGCATCGGCGGCCACGGAGCTCCATGGGTCCTTGTGTTTCCTGCGAGAGAGAGGAAGCAAGGAGATGAGAGGGAGAGAGAGAAAGGGAAGGGAAGGGAGAAGAGACACGGGCGCGGGGTGAGGGGGGCCGGCCTGATGCAGCGGTCGGTGGCTCCGGCGAGGTCGAGGAGGTTGGATCGAGAGGAGGGGATCAGGGGATGGCCTGGTGGTGCCCGCTCCGGCGAGCCCTGTGCAGAGGCGGCGGGGCTGGGTGCTCTGGTTGGGTCGCTGGTGGCAGGGGAGATCGAGCAAAAGGAGATCTGGGAGGATCCCGAGGTGGATTTTGTGGAATGGCGGCGACGAGGAGGAGTGATGGGACAGACTCCCTAGATGTTAGGGTTGGCCTAAATATATATAGCAATGACATAAAGGGCTATTTGGACCCTCTGATTTAGATCGGACGGTCGAGATAAAAAGGTTGGGGAGTCCAAATAAAGAAACAGAGACGTTTTGTAGATGTTCGGGGATGACCCGGACACAACAGTAGCGACAGCCCGAGTCGGGTCCGGGACAGCTTTCGGGCGCGCGCGAGGAGGGTCGTGGGCTGATGAGAGAGGTTAGGTAGGGCCTGGCGGTGAGTAGTGGACTGTGCAGAAGGTCTCAGGCTGAGAGAAGAGAAGAGAGGCCCGGCGACTGTTTCAGGAGACCAAAAACGTCCGACGTTTGACCGACTATATTGTCGCTATAGTTAATCGTTGGGGCGTCAAACGAACTCCGAATGCGATGAAACTTGACAAGCGGTCTATCTACACTATAATAAGACCACACGCCAACTTTCATCCCATTCCGAGAACATTTTCCGGCCACTTATAAAATACTATTTCGGACATGCCGCGGGCGCGTGCAAGTGTGTCTGGGCTCAGAACGAAAAACAGACGGAACTGGGGGAACCCAGACGAATGCAAGTTTTGAAAACATGCAGATGCAATGCGGATGATGACATGACAAGATGCAACACGCAAGCAAATGACATGGCAACAACGGCGAATAACTGGAAGACACCTAGCGCATCGGTCTCGGGGTGTCACACTATTACCCTGTTATTATCAAACCCTTGGGAGTTACTTCTATGTATTGCTTATATTGCTATGCTATGCTCGTAGACGTGGTTTGGGTGAGTGAATCCATGACAGATGTGAGATTGTTAATTAATGGTTCAACTTTAGGTGGCAACTTTAATACACATCTGGGTGGATTGCTTGTCGGGCACCTGGAGAATCTAGTGTTGTCCTAGGATATCCCGGAGTACCTGTGTGATAATCCTAAGGTACGCCACCCAGGCTCAAAGGGAACTGAGATATTTCATGCTAGAAACTTCCATGTGCAGCCACAAGCTATTATGAGCTCTAGCATAGTTGAGTAAGTTGCGTGACCTCTTCCAGTGGTAGGCTAGCAGATGTAGAGGGATGTAGGTTGGTACTGTCTACCCGGGGTTAGAGTTAATGCTTCTGAAAGACTGTGTCTCGGTCATCCGTTTCTCAAACACCATGTAGTGCGAGAAATCCAACGGAGGAGATCAAGTCTTGTGGGGAAAAGTGCGCAAACATCTGCAGAGTGTACAATCTAATCATGGTTAGCCGTGTCCCTGGTTAAGGACATCTTGAGTATCTAGTACTTGGATTATCATATGTATCTCATCACTCTAATTTAATATTGTTGGGTTGATAATTACTTTTAATTGGGATTGAGTTGGTGGAACCTTCTCAATGATGTTTCAACTACCATGATATTTAAATAAAATCTATTCCTTTGTTGTAGGGAAAAATTGGCTTTTCACAAAACTATAACCATAGAGCCTTTCCAGCAGCCAAATATGCATGTAGTGATAGCATTATTATGTTCTTGCTCTACTGTGTTATATTGCCAGCATATTCCATGTGTTGACCCGTTTTCGGGCTGCAATGTATTATGTTGCAGACTTTTCAGACGAGGAGTAAGGTTCGTTAGGTCGTTGCCGTGCAGCTCAGCTGTGCCGTTGGAGTTGATGGACTCACTTTATCTTCCAAGCCTTCCGCTGTTATCGTATTAGATGGCCTTATTTCATATTTATTGTAATAAGTTCTCTTTCGAGACATTCAATGTAATAAGTGTGTGATTGCTACTCTGTTATAAATCCTTCGAGTACTATGTGTCAGCATTATCGATCCAGGGATGACACTGAAGCACAGAGACTTGACCGTTTGAGGTCGGGTCGCTACATCCATGCTATTATATTATCTGTTTTGGATGTTTAATGGGCTTTATTATACCTTTTTTATATTATTTTTGGGACTAACCTATTAACCGAAAGCCCAGTGCAAATTGCAGTTTTTTTGCCTATTTTAGTGTTTCACAGAAAAGGAATATCAAACGGAATCCAAACGGAATGAAACCTTCACGAGGATCGTTTTTGGAACAAACGTAATCCAGGAGACTTGGAGTGGACGTCAAGAAAGCAGCAAGGAAGCCACGAGGCAGGAGGGCGCACCCAGGGGGGCCAGGCGCGCCCCCCACCCTCGTGGGCCCTTCACTGCTCCACCGACCTACTTCTTTCACCTATATATACTCTTATACCCTGAAACCTTCGGGGAGAGCCACGAAACACCTTTTCCACCACCGCAACCTTCTGTACCCGTGAGATCCCATCTTGGGGCCTTTTCCGGCGATCTGCCGGAGGGGGATTCGATCACGGAAGGCTTCTACATAAACACCATAGCCTCTCCGATGACGTGTGAGTAGTTTACCACAGACCTTCGGGTCCATAGTTATTAGCTAGATGGCTTCTTCTCTCTCTTTGGATCTCAATACAAAGTTCTCCTCGATCTTCTTGGAGATCTACTCGATGTAAACTCTTTTTGCGGTGTGTTTGCCAAGTTTCGATGAATTGTGGGTTTATGAAGTTGATTATCTATGAATATTATTTGATTCTTCTTTGAATTCTTATATGCATGATTTGATATCTTTGCAAGTCTCTTCGAATTATCGGTTTAGTTTTGCCTACTAGATTGATCCTTCTTGCAATGGGAGAAGTGCTTAGCTTTGGGTTCAATCTTGTGGTGCTCGATCCCAGTGACAGAAAGGGAAACGACACGTATTGTATTGTTGCCGTCGAGGATAAAAAGATGGGGTTTATATCATATTGCTTGAGTTTATCCCTCTATATCATGTCATCTTGTCTAATGCGTTACTCCGTTCTTATGAACTTAATACTCTAGATGCATGCTGGATAGTGGTCGATGTGTGGAGTAATAGTAGTAGATGCAGAATCGTTTCGGTCTACTTGACACAGGCATGATGCCTATATTCATGATCATTGCCTTAGATATCATCATAACTATGCGCTTTTTGATCAATTGCTCGGCAGTAATTTGTTCACCCACCGTAATACATGCTATCTTGAGAGAAGCCACTAGTGAAACCTATGGCCCCCGGGTCTACTTTACATCATATAAGTTTCCAATCTACAATTCTAGTTTACGAATTTTGCAATCTTTATTTTCCAATCTATACCACAAAATTACCAAAAATATTTATCTTATTATCTCTATCAGATCTCACTTTCGTAAGTGACCGTGAAGGGATTGACAACCCCTTTATCGCGTTGGTTGCGATGTTCTTGTTTGTTTGTGCAGGTACTAGGCGACTTGCGTGTAGTCTCCTACTGGATTGATACCTTGGTTCTCAAAAACTGAGGGAAATACTTACGCTACTTTGCTGCATCACCCTTTCCTCTTCAAGGGAAAACCAACGCATGCTCAAGAGGTAGCAATAACACATAATTATACGTTCATGATTGATCCATGGATCTGGTTGTAATTTTTTTTACTTTCAGTCTTCTTTGTACTGCCATAATTGATTATGAACTCACAAAAAATTAATCTCCAGAAAGAAACCATCAAAATACCACATTACAAGAAAAAAACACTTCATCATCTCTCCCACACGTCAATCTGATTTTTTAATGAAATCCCAACTACACCAACCACACGGTGAAGTGTGTCCAATCCTTCTTGTGTTCATCTACGTCTTAACATCTTCAAAGAGTTACCGTTTGAGCAAGTAAATTACACTAAACCACCACTTTTGTAAAAACAAATCTATAACATAAACACTACTTTGATTTGTTTTTTGAAGGTGCCATCTTTGAGGCAGAAGTAAACATGGACTTAAAAAGACATTTCTATGCCAAACACATCCTACTTGTACCTATACATTTTGAAATTGTCATCCTTATTTCTTATCATTTAACGCATTATTTAATACTTTATTGGACTAACCAAGTAATTACCAGCCAAAGGGAATATCATGTTTTAGTGTTTGTGGATATAGGAACCTTACTGAACTTTGACAAATCCAAGAAAATTCAAGCGTTAACATTTCAACGAAGGAAGACACCTACCAAAAGATGGGATCGTGGGCTATAGGACCACACACCTTAGGCCTATGGCATGTGGGCCCATAGGTGCCCCCTAGACCTGGATTTCACAAATTATCGTGCCATTTTCCATCACAGCTACGTACTTCGCTATCTGAGCCAAAATTCATCTACAATCATGTGTTGTAGTCTGAAGGATGGGGGCAATTCACTGCCACCTTCACCAATAATTCATCCTCCATTGTTTCTCGATGTGGTGTGAGTAGTTCACCTTCTGGACTACGGGTTTGTAGAGTAGTTATTTAAGGAAATATGACCTAGAGGCAATAATAAAGTCGTTATTTATATTTCCTCATATCATGATAAATGTTTATGATTCATGCTATAAATGTATTAACCGGAAACTTAGTACATGTGTGAATACATAGACAAAACATAGTGTCCCTAGTATGCCTCTACTTGACTAGCTCGTTAATCAAAGATGGTTAAGTTTCCCGACCATAGACATGTGTTGTCATTTGATGAACGAGATCACATCATTAGAGAATGATGTGATGGACAAGACCCATCCGTTAGCTTAGCATAATGATCGTTAAGTTTTATTGCTATTGCTTTCTTCATGACTTATACATATTCCTCTGACTATGAGATTATGAAACTCCCGAATACCGGAGGAACACCTTGTGTGCTATCAAACGTCACAACGTAACTGGGTGATTATAAATATGGTCTACAGGTGTCTCCGAAGGTGTTTGTGAAGGAAATATGCCCTAGAGGCAATAATAAAGTTGTTATTTATATTTCCTTATATCATGATAAATGTTTATTATTCATGCTAGAATTGTATTAAACGGAAACTTAGTACATCTGTGAATACATAGACAAAACAGAGTGTCCCTAGTATGCCTCTACTTGACTAGCTTGTTAATTAAAGATGGTTAAGTGTCCTGACCATAGACATGTGTTGTAATTTGATGAACGGGATCACATCATTAGAGAATCATGTGATGGAAAAGACCCATCCGTTAGCTTAGCATAATGACCGTTAAGTTTTATTGCTATTGCTTTATTCATGACTTATACATATTCCTCTGACTATGAGATTATGTAACTCCCGAATACCGGAGGAACCCCTTGTGTGCTATCAAACGTCACAACATAACTGGGTGATTATAAAGATGCTCTACAGGTGTCTCCGAAGGTGTTTGTTATGTTGGCATAAATCAAGATTAGGATTTGTCACTCCGAGTATCAGAGAGGTATCTCCGGGCCCTCTCGGTAATGCACATCACTATAAGCCTTGCAAGCAATGTGATTAATGAGTTAGTTAAAGGATGATGCACTACGGAACGAGTAAAGAGACTTGCCGGTAATGAGATTGAACTAGGTATGATGATACCGATGATCGAATCTCGGGCAAGTAACATACCGATGACAAAAGGGAATGACGTATGTTGTTATGCGGTTTGACTGATAAAGATCTTCGTAGAATATGTACTCCCTCCGTCCGTGAATAAGTGTACATAGCTTTGGTCCCAAGTCAAAGTTTTAAAACTTTGACCAACTTTATCGGGAGAAGTAGCAGCATTTATGGCACTAAAATAGTATCACTAGATTCATTTTGAAATGTACTTTCGTAATACACCAATTTTATGTCATACTCCCTCCGTCCGGAAATACTTGTCCTTGGAAATGGATAAAATGAATGTATCTATAACTAAAATAAGTCTAGATACAACCATTTCTAAGACAAGTATTTCCGGACGGAGGGAGTATATGTTACTACTATTTTTTATAAAGTTGGTCAAAATTTTAAAATTTTGACTTAGAACAAAATGTAGAAGTACACTTATTCATGGACGGAGGGAGTAGGAACCAATATGAGCATCCAGGTTCCGCTATTGGTTATTGACCGAAGATGTGTCTTGTTCATGTCTACATAGTTCTCGAACCTGTAGGGTCCGCACGCTTAACGTTCGATGACGATTTGCATTATGAGTTATGTGTTTTGTTGACCGAAGTTTGTTCGGAGTCATGGATGATATCACAGACATGACGAGGAGTCTCAAAATGATCAAAAGGTAAAGATTCATATATTGGAAGGTTATATACGGACAACAGAATGGTCCCGAAAAGGTTCAGGGATTTTTCAAAGTACCGGGAGGTTACCGGACCCCCCCCCCTAGGAAAGTTAATGGGCCTCATGGGCCATAGTGGATAGAGGGAGGCAGGCCACAAGAGGTGGCGCGCGGCCCCCCTTTCCTTCTCCCTCTCCTCCTCATTCCCCTTTCCCCTCTCCGTTGGAAGGAAGGGTGGCCGAATCCTACTAAGAGTGGAGTCCTAGTAGGACTCCCCCCATGGTGCGCCACCCCTAGGGCCGGCCACCTCTTCCTCCCCTCCTTTATATACGGGGGCGGGGGCACCCCAAAGGCACATCAATTGTTCTCTTAGCCGTGTGTGGTGCCCCCCTCCACAGTTTACTCTTCCGTTCATAGCGTCGTAGTACTTAGGCGAAGCCCTGCGCGGATCACATCACCATCACCGTCACCATGCTGTCGTGCTGACGGAAATCTCCCTCGACCCTCTGCTGGATCAAGAGTTTGAGGGACGTCATCGAGCTAAACGTGTGCTGAACTCGAAGGTGCCGTACGTTTGGTACTAAGAACGGTTGGATCGTGAAGACGTTCGACTACATCGACCATGTTAAACTAACGCTTCCGCTTTCGGTCTACGAGGGTACGTGGACACACTCTCCCCCTCTCATTGCTATGCATCTCCTAGATAGATCTTGCGTCATCGTAGGAAAATTTATGAAATTACATGCTATGTTCCCCAATAGTGGCATCCGAGCCAGGTCTATGCGTAGATGATATGCAGGAGTAGAACACAAAGAGTTGTGGGCGATAATAGTCATACTGCTTACCACCAATGTCTTATTTTGATTTGGCGGTATTGTTGGATGAAGCGGCCCGGACCAACATTACATGACCATGTTCATGAGACCGCTTCTACCGACGTGCTTTGCACACAAGTGGCTGGCGGATGTTTGTTTCTCCAACTTTAGTTGAATCGAATTTGACTACGGTCGGTCGTTGTTGAAGGTTAAAACAGCACACTTGACAAAAAATCGTTGTAGTTTTGATGCGTAGGTAAGAACAGTTCTTGCTAGAAGTCCGTAGCAGCCATGTAAAACTTGCAACAACAAAGTAGAGGACGTCTAACTTGTTTTTGCAGGGCATGTTGTGATGTGATATGGTCAAGATGTGATGAGATATAAATTGTTGTATGAGATGATCATGTTTTGTAAAAGTTATTGGCAACTGGCAGGATCCTTATGGTTGTCGCTTTATTGTATGAAATGCAATCACCATGTAATTGCTTTACTTTATCACTAAGCGGTAGCGATAGTCATGGAAGCAATAGTTGGCGAGACGACAACGACGCTACGATGGAGATCAAGGTGTCAAGCCGGTGACGATGGAGATCAGTACGGGGCTTTGGAGGTGGAGATCAAAGGCAGAAGATGATGATGACCATATCATGTCACATATTTTGATTGCATGTGATGTTTATCCTTTATGCATCTTATTTTGCTTAGTACGGCGGTAGCATTATAAGATGATACCTCACTAAATTTCAAGGTACAAGTGTTCTCCCTGAGTATGCACCGTTGCTACAGTTCGTCGTGTCGAGACACCACGTGATGATCGGGTGTGATAAGCTCTACGTTCACATACAATGGGTGCAAGCCAGTTTTGCACGTGCAGAGTACTCGGGTTAAACTTGATGAGCCTAGCATATGCAGATATGGCCTCCGAACACTGAGACCGAAAGGTCGGACGTGAATCATATAGTAGATATGATCAACATAGAGATGTTCACCATTGAAGACTACTCCATCTCACGTGATGATCAGACATGTTTAGTTGATATGGATCACGTGATCATTTAGATAACTAGAGGGATGTCTATCTAAGTGGGAGTTCTTATGTAATATGATTAATTGAACTTTAATTTATCATGAACTTAGTCCTGATAGTTTTTGCATATCTATGTTGTTGTAGATCAATGGCCCGTGCTATCGTTCCCTTGAATTTTAATGCGTTCCTAGAGAAAGCTAAGAAAGATGATGGTAGCAACTACACGGACTGGGTCCATAACTTGAGGATTATCCTCATTGCTGCACAGAAGAATTATATCTTGGAAGCACCGCTAGGTGCAAGACCCGCTGCAAGAGCAACTCCGGACGTTATGAACGTCTGGCAGACTAAAGATGATGACTACTCGATAGTTCAGCGTGCCATGCTTTTTACGGCTTAGAATCGGGACTTCGAAGACGTTTTGAACATCATGGAGCATATGAGATGTTCCAGGAGTTGAAGTTAATATTTCAAGCAAATGCCTGAGTTGAGAGATATGAAGTCTCCAACAAGTTCTATAGCTCCAAGATGGAGGAGAATAGTTCTGTCGGTGAACACATACTCAGAATGTCTAGGTACCATAACCACTTGACTCAACTGGGAGGTAATCTTCCTGATGATAGTGTCATTGATAGAGTTCTTCAATCACTGCCACCAATCTATAAAGGCTTTGTGATGAACTATAACATGCAAGGGATGGAGAAGACAATTCCCGAGCTCTTCGCGATGCTAAAGGCTGCGGAGGTAGAAATCAAGAAGGAGCATCAAGTGTTGATGGTTAACAAGACCATTAGTTTCAAGAAAAAGGGCAAAGGGAAGAAGGGGAACTTCAAGAAAAATAGCAAGCAAGTTGCTGCTCAAGGGAAGAAGCCCAAGTCTAGACCTAAGCCTGAGACTGAGTGCTTCTACTACAAAGGGACTGGTCACTGGAAGCGGAACTGCCCAAAGTATTTGGCGGATAAGAAGGATGGCAAAGTGAAAGGTATATTTGATATACATGTTATTGATGTGTACCTTACTAATGCTCGTAGTAGTGCCTGGGTATTGATACTGCTTCTGTTGCTCATATTTGCAACTCGAAACAGGGGCTACGGATTAAACGAAGATTGGCTAAGGATGAGGTGACGATGTGCGTCAAAAATGGTTCCAAGGTCGATGTGATCGCCGTCGGCACGCTACCTCTACATCTACCTTCGGGATTAGTTTTAGACCCGAATAATTGTTATTTGGTGCCAGCGTTGAGCATGAACACTATATCTGGATCTTGTTTGATGCGAGACGGTTATTCATTTAAATAAGAGAATAATGGTTGTTCTATTTATATGAGTAATATATTTTATGGTAATGCTAAAGGAAATATGCCCTAGAGGCAATAATAAAGTTGTTATTTATATTTCCTTATATCATGATAAATGTTTATTATCCATGCTAGAATTGTATTAACCGGAAACTTGATACATGTGTGAATACATAGACAAAACACAGTGTTCCTAGTAAGCCTCTACTAGACTAGCTCATTAATCAAAGATGGTTATGTTTCCTAACCATAGACATGAGTTGTCATTTGATGAACGGGATCACATCATTAGGAGAATGATGTGATGGACAAGACCCATCCGTTAGCTTAGCATAATGATCGTTAAGTTTTATTGCTATTGCTTTCTTCATGACTTATACATATTCCTTTGACTATGAGATTATGTAACTCCCGAATACCAGAGGAATGCCTTGTGTGCTATCAAACGTCACAACGTTACTGGGTGATTATAAAGATGCTCTACAGGTATCTCTGAAGGTGTTTGTTGGGTTGGCATAGATCGAGATTAGGATTTATCACTCCGAGTATCGGAGAGGTATCTCTGGGCCCTCTCGGTAATGCACATCATAATAAGCTTTGCAAAGCAATGTGACTAATGAGTTAGTTGCGGGATGATGCATTATGGAACGAGTAAAGAGACTTATCGATAACGAGATTGAACTAGGTATGAAGATACCGACGATCGAATCTCGAGCAACTAACATACCGGTGACAAAGGGAATAACGTATGTTGACATTACGGTTTGACCAATAAAGATCTTCATAGAATATGTAGGAAACAATATGAGCATCCAGGTTCCGCTATTGGTTATTGACCGGAGAGGTGTCTCGGTCATGTCTACATAGTTCTCGAACCCGCAGGGTCCGCATGCTTAACGCTCGATGACGATTTTGTATTATATGAGTTATAAGATTTGGTGACCGAATGTTGTTCGGAGTCCCGGATGAGATCACGGCATGATGAGGAGTCTCTAAATGGTCGAGAGGTAAAGATTCATATATAGGACGATAGTATTCGGACACCGGAAGTGTTCTGGGGGTACCGGGTACGCATCAGGTCACCGGAAGGGGTTCCGGGCAACCCCCGACAAGCTATATGGGCCTAATGGGCCAAGAGGGGAAACACACCAGCCACTAAGGGCTGGTGCGCCCCCACCCATATGGGATGGACAAATTGGAGAAGGAAAGGGGAAGAAGGAAAGGAAAAAGGGAATGGAACCCCCCTTCCCTCTCTTCCCTTTGTACTCCGAATAGGAATAGGAAAGGGGGAGGCCGAATTGGGAGGACCCCAAGTAGGATTCCTCCTACTTGGGGTGCCCCCTTGGCTACCTCTCCTCCCCTCCAACCTATATATATATGGGGGGGGGGCACCGCTAGAACACACAACAAAACATTGTTAGCCATGTGTGGCGCCCCCCTCCACAGTTTATGCCTCCGGTCATATTCACGTAGTGCTTAGGCAAAGCCTTGCGCGGATCACTTCACCATCACCGTCACCACGCCGTCGTGCTGATGGAACTCTCCCTCGACACTTTGCTGGATCAATAGTTCGAGGGACGTCATCGAGTTGAACATGTGCTGAACTCGGAGGTGCCGTATGTTTGGTACTTAACCGGTTGAATCGAGAATACGTTCAACTACATCAACCGCGTTAAACTAACACTTCCGCCTTCCATCTACGAGGGTACGTGGAGACACTCCCCCCCTCTCGTTGCTATGCATCTCCTAGATAGATCTTGCGTGATCGTAGGAATTTTTGATAAATTGCATGCTACGTTCCCCAACAATGGCATCCGAGCCAGGTTTATGCGTAGATGATATGCACGAGTAGAACACAAAGAGTTGTGGGCGATCATAATCATACTGCTTACCACCAGCGTCTTATTTTGATTCAGCGGTATTGTTGGATGAAGCGGCCCAGACCAACCTTACATGACCACGTTCATGAAACTGGTTCCACTGACAGACACGCAACTTGTTTTGCATAAAGGTGGCTAGCGGGTGTCTGTTTTGTCTAAGTTTAATTGAATCGAATTTGACTAAGGCCGGTCCTTGTGGAAGGTTAAAATAGCACACTTGACAAAAAATCGTTGTGGTTTTGATGCGTAGGTAAGAATGGTTCTTACTAGAAGCCCGTAGCAACCACGTAAAACTTGCAACAACAAAGTAGAGGACGTCTAACTTGTTTTTGCAGGGCTTGTTGTGATGTGATATGGTCAAGACATGACGTGATACACATTATTGTATGAGATTATCATGTTTTGTAAAAGTTATCAGCAACTAGCAGGAGCCTTATGGTTGTCGCTTTATTGTATGAAATGCAATCGCCATGTAATTGCTTCACTTTATCACTATGCGTTAGTGATAGTTGTAGAAGCAATAGTTGGCGAGATGACAACGACGCTGCAATGGAGATCAAGGTGTCAAGCCGGTGACAATGGAGATCATGACGGTGCTTTGGAGATGGAGATCAAAGGCACAATATGATGATGGCAATATCATGTCACATATTTTGGTTGCATGTGATGTTTATCTTTTATGCATCTTATTTTTCTTAGTACAACGGTAGCATTATAAGATGATACCTCACTAAAATTTTAAGGTATAAGTGTTCTCCCTGAGTATGCACCGTTGCGACAGTTCGTCGTGCCAAGACACCCCGTGATGATCGGGTGTGATAAGCTCTACATTCACATACAACAGGTGCAAGACAGTTTTGCACGTGCGGAATACTCGAGTTAAACTTGACGAGCCTAGCATGTATAGATATGGCCTCGGAACACTGGAGACCGAAAGGTCGAACGTGAATCATATAGTAGATATGATCAACATAGAGATGTTCACCATTGAAGACTACTCCATCTCACGTGATGATCGGACATGGTTTAGTTAATATGGATCACGTGATCATTTAGATGACTCGTGGGATGTCTATCTAAGTGGGAGTTCTTAAGTAATATGATTAATTGAACTTAATTTATCATGCACTTAGTCTTGGTAGTTTCTGAAAATTATGTTGCAGATCAATAGCTCGCGTATAGCTCCCCTATTTTATTTTTGATATGTTCCTAGAGAAAAACTATGTTGAAAGATGATAGTAGCAATGATGTGGATTGGGTCTGTGATATGAGGATTGTCATCATTGCTGCACAGAAGAATTATGTCCTTGATGCACCGCTAGGTGACAGACCTATTGCAGGAGCAGATGCAGACGTTATGAACATATGACAAGCTCGGTATGATGACTACTTGATAGTTTAGTGCACCATGCTTTACGGCTTAGAACCGGGACTTCAAAATGTTTTGAATGCCATGGAGCATATGAGATGTTTCAAGAGCTGTCGGGGATATACCCCATGGTGTAACCCGCTGGATGTATGACCCGGCTAGAGCTTGGCGAGTTACTGATGACCCGCCCAGACCTGGCGGTTTACGGGCAACCCGCCTGAACATTGCAACTCACTGGTGACCCGGCGGGTGGATTGGACGGACGACAAGGCCCAAGGCCTAGTAGGCCAGTTCATGTGATGGTGGACCGGCTTAAGAGGAAAGGCGTGAGGAATATTCCCCTTACAAGGAATCAAGACCCGGACTAGTATCCGGTTTTGTATTAGAAGATAAACTAGTCATAATCCTGGTAGGAATCCATATGTAACCCGCCCCTCCAACTTATATAAGGAGGGGCAGGGCACCCCAAGAAGGGGCGAAATAATCTTGAAGGCTAGACACAACTAGAGGAGAGCTGGTTTATGTGGCGACTCCCCCATGAGCATAATGAGACCTAGTGTAAGTGCATCTAGTGCCACCCTTAGTTGGTTTTGGAGTATTGACGACAAGCTTGGTTGAGGGACTAATGTGTTTGTGAGAATTGCAGGATAACACAGGTAGTAGTCCCATATTGATTCGGTTTACCTACCAGATATGACCCCTAAAAATGTGTGAAGACATTGAAGACAATGGTGGTCTGTGAAGACATTCATAGTGAAGACTATGACATGAGAAGACATTCACATGAAGACTATGGAGTGTGAAGACATAGTTGTTTCGCATTTTCCTTTTCTTCTTTGTTGAGTCATAGGAACCACCATACTATTAAGTGGGGTCCAAGTGAACAAAGTCAGAGTGACTGAAGTGATGCTCAACCAAATCCTATGTCTTAGAGCAAAGACAATGAGAGCAAATCTTATCCAGAGCTGGATGAGTCAACTTTACTTGTAGCTCAAGTCAAGCTGCCGCATGTGTTTGAAATCCGACCGTTGGACACGTGTCAGTTCCTTAGTGACCCAGGGTCATTTCGGACAAATCAGGTCGGGTTGCCTCCTGGCTATAAATAGCCCACCCCCTACACCATAAATTGGTGGTTGCTCACAGTTAGTGCACGGCTTTTGTCGTTTGAGAGCAACCCACCTCTGAAGCATTTGAGAGAGAGATCCTTGCGAGGACAAAGCCCAAAACACCCAGAGTCAAAGAGTGTTAGGCATCCGTTAAGTCTTTCTGTCCGCGTGATTTGAAGACTTGTTACACTTGAGAGACTTTGAATCCTCCAGCCGGTTAGGTGTCGCGTTCTGAGCATCCAAGAGTCATTGTGGATTGTCGGTGAACAAAGTTTGTGAAGGTTTGTAAGTCTACCTTGAAGACTTACCAGAGTGATTGGGCGAGGACTATGTGTCCTTAGCTCAAGGGGAATAAGGTGAAGACACGGTCTTCTGAGTTAAATCTCAGCCTCCCTAACCAGACATACAGTTGTCATAGCAACTGGAACTGGTCTACCAAATCCTTGTCTTCTCCAAGCTACTGGTTCTATCCTTCACTTCCCTTTACTTTACAGTTTGTCTTCGTGAAGTCATTGATTGCTGGCATGATCTGAGTGTCTTCACTGCTTGAAGACTGTTTACCGCTTAGCTTCATACTATCTTCCATCTTGATCCATACTACCTAGCTGCTGATAGTCTTCGCGCTTTCACTTCATTGCTTACTTGACTATGGCCTATCTAGTGTAGTCTACCTTCCGCTGCATATCAATAGGTTCATTTATACTGTTTGTCTTCAAAACCCCCGTGTATTAAAGACTTCCATAAAAATCACCTATTCACCCCCTCTAGTCGATAACTAGCACTTTCAATTGGTATCAGAGCGAGGTGCTCCCTTGTTCTATGTGATTCAGTTTAACCACCTGGAGTTTTAGCTATGTCGACTGCAGGGATAATCAAGGTCTCCGCTGCGTGCCCTGTCTTCGATGGCACTGATTACCCTTACTGGAAGAATAAGATGCGTATGCATCTTGAAGCCATTGACGTTGACCTCTGGTATGTCATCAAGAATGGTGTTCCCAAGGTCGGTGAAGGTGTCACCACTGCTGATGTCAAGAGGTTCATTCAACTGGACTCGACCGCCAAGAACATCATCTGTGGTCACTTGACCAAAGGACAGTACGGCCGTGTGAGTGCACTAGAAACTGCGAAGCTAGTCTGGGACTGGCTCTCCAAGGTCAGTGAAGGCATCTCAACCCAAAGAGACTCAAGGATTGATGTTCTTCGCAACCTCTTCAACCACTTCAAGAGAAACGATAATGAGGATGTCCAGCTCACATTTGATCGCCTCACTGATATCACAAATGAGCTTCACGCACTCGGCACCACTGAGATCACCAAGCACAAAATCGTCAAGAAGATCCTGAGATCACTTGATAGCTCATTTAACATCCTAGCCCTGATGGTTCAACAATGCCCTAACTTCAAGACTCTCGATCCGTCTGACATACTTGAGAGGCTCAACACACATGAGTTCCAGTTATCTGAGAAAAGAGATATCTACGGTCCCAACAATGGCCGAACTCGCGCTTTGAAGGCAAAAGTTGTTTCCTCATCTGAAGAAGAATCTAACTGCAGTTCTAAGGATCCTGAAGACATTGGAAAGGAGCTCACTATGCTTGTGAAGAATTTCCAGAAGTTCACCAAGAAAAAGGACTTCAGAAAGTCTTCAAGATCCAGCTCAAGAAATGATGAAGCTTCCTCTCATGACTACAAGAAGAGAACATGCCACAAGTGCAAGAAACCTGGTCACTACATCTTTGAGTGTCCTCAATTGGACAATGAGACCAAGAAGAAGAAGAAGACCAAAGAATATGATTATGATGACAACAAGAAGAAGAAATCCTCAAAGTCTTCATCAAAATCTTCATCTAAGTCTTCATCACACAAGAAGAGCTCATCAAGCAAGGCTCGTGCGTTTGTTGGAAAGGAGATGGATTCAGAGGAGGAGTCTGCTTCTGAGGAGGCGGAGGTGGAGTCTGAGGATGAGTCTGATTCAGGCGTGGCAAGCCTGGCTCTAGCTTCAGCATATGTCGCCAAGTCCATCTTCAACACCGAAGACAATGACCTCGTCACCAACGCCGATGCTGATGATGAGGATGACTCTGCTCCCACCTACTGCTTCATGGCACGCGGTGCCAAGGTAAACTCACATGATGCTTACTTTCAAACATCAAGTGAAGATGACTCTGAATGTGAATCTAAACCTAGCTACAAAACACTTGCTAAAATTGCAACAGAACAACAAAATGCTATGGAACATATTCAAAAGTTGATAGACAAAAGCAATGACCTGTTGGACGCGGAAATGACTCGAACTCAGTCGTTAACTGAAGACATTAAAAACCTTCACGTTAAGTACGAAGAACTTCATCGGTGTCAAAACCGGCGGATCTCGGGTAGGGGGTCCCGAACTGTGTGTCTAAGGCGGATGGTAACAGGAGGCGGGGGACACGATGTTTACCCAGGTTCGGGCCCTCTCGATGGAGGTAATACCCTACGTCCTGCTTGATTGATCTTGATGATATGAGTATTACAAGAGTTGATCTACCACGAGATCGTAGAGGCTAAACCCTAGAAGCTAGCCTATGGTATGATTGTTGTTGTCCTACGGACTAAACCCTCCGGTTTATATAAACACCGGAGGGGGCTAGGGTTACACAGAGTCGGTTACAAGGGAGGAGATCTACATATCTGTATTGCCAAGCTTGCCTTCCACGCCAAGGAGAGTCCCCTCCGGACATGGGACTAAGTCTTCAATCTTGTATCTTCATATTCCAACAGTCCGGCCAAAGGATATAGTCCGGCTGTCCGGAGACCCCCTAATCCAGGACTCCCTCAGTAGCCCCTGAACCAGGCTTCAATGACGATGAGTCCGGCGCGCAGTGTTGTCTTCGGCATTGCAAGGCGGGTTCCTCCTCCGAATACACCATGGAAGAGTTTGAATGCAAGGATAGTGTCTGACCCTGCAAAATAAGTTCCACATACCATCGTAGAGAGAATAATACTTTCACAAATCTAATCTACTGATACCCTGCAAAATAAGTGAATGTCTTTGCTCTATGAGGTCAATGTCTTCAAACCAATTTATCTTCAAAATCTTTTGAGAATGCATATGACCTCTTCCCCTTCCCTCGCACCTTTAATGCTGTCACAAGTACATGTCCATGGGAGAATCCCTTGGTTCTCATAATCTGCATTCATTTGCAGAGTTCTTACAGCATCATATTCACCCCCTGAAGCCAGTTCTTGTCTGACCAGTAGACGGAAGCCTTTCACTGTTCTGAAGCCAATCAGTCTGAATATAATGGCAACAGAGAAATCAGCAAGAAAAGGTGGCAGGCAGTGCAGAGGCAACACAACTCTAGAATCTTGAAGAAAGTTACGGTCAGCGCAAGACCCGAATTCAATGGAAAGGTGGCAGGCAGCGCAGAGGCAACACAGCTCCGGATCTGTATGAATTGTACAAATTAGATCCTGAAGAAAGTTACGGTCAGCGCAAGACCCAAATTCAATGGATTCGAAGATATTGGGCTGAACAGTGGTTCAAATATAACTTCGTAACTCCTGAATATGTAGAGAAGAATGCTATCAAGCACCCATGAGGTGATATCTTGTACAGGAATCTGCAGCCAAAGTCGAAGCCTGAAGCCATTGCTCAAGGCTTCTACCCATGCATGGTCCAAGGACCGAATCCTGAGAATGCTGACCCATCATCTATGTTATGGTGTGATAACCCACAAGTATTGGGGATCAATTGTAGCCTCTTTCGATAAGTAGGAGTGTAGAACCCAACGAGGAGCTAAAGGTAGAACAAATACTCCCTCAAGTTCTATCGGCCACCAATACAACTCTACGCACGCTTAACGTTCACTTTACCTAGAACAAGTATGAAACTAGAAGTACTTTGTAGGTGTTGTAGGCTAGGTTTGCAAGATAATAAAGAGCATGTAAATAAAAGCTAGGGGCTGTTTAGATAAAGACACAACTAAGTTAGTTTCAGTAGAGAGCTTTTTGTCATGAGAAAGTTATTTTCCCTAGACAATCGATAACTAGACTGGTAATCATTATTGCAATTTTATTTGAGGGAGAGGCATAAGCTAACATACTTTCTCTTCTTGGATCATATGCACTTATGATTGGAACTCTAGCAAGCATCTGCAACTACTAAAGATCATTAAGGTAAAACCCAACAATAGCATTATAAGGCATCAAGTCCTCTTTACTCCCATACGCAAACAACCTACTTACTCGGATTTGTGCTTCTGTCACTCACGCCACCCACCATAAGCAAATCATGAACATATTGCAAACCCTACAATAGGGATCCCCCATGCTTGCGTGACACGGAGAGCACCATAGGACAACACCAATAATAAAACATGCAACTCAAACCAATCACGATCATCAATTAACCCATAGGACAAAACGGATCTACTCAAACATCATAGGATAGCCATACATCATTGGGAAATAATATATAGCGTTGAGCACTATGTTTAAGTAGAGATTACAGCGGGTAAAAGAGGGGCTACACCGCTGCATAGAGGGGGGAAGAGTTGGTGACGATGGCAGTGAAGTTGTTGGTGTAGATCGTTGTCGCGATGATGGCCCCGACGGTGTTCCGGCGCCACCGGGAGAGAGGGGGAGAGAGCCCCTGATACGTCTTCGTCGTATCTACTTTTCCAAACACTTTTGCCCTTGTTTTGGACTCTAACTTGCATGATTTTAATGGAACTAACCCGGACTGATGTTGTTTTCAGCAGAATTGCCATGTGTTATTTATGTGCAGAAACAAAAGTTCTCGGAATGACCTGAAACTTCACGGAACATCTTTTTGGAAATAATAAAAAATCCTTGCAAAAGATGAAGACCAGGGGGCCCACACCCTAGCCACGAGGGTGGGGGGCGCGCCCCCTACCTCGTGGGCCCCTGGAGCTCCTCCGACCTCAACTCCAACTCTACATATTTGGTTTCGGAGAGAAAAATCAAGGAGAAAGATTCATTGCGTTTTACGATACGGAGCTGCCGCCAAGCCCTAAAACCTCTCGGGAGGGCTGATCTGGAGTCCGTTCGGGGCTCCGGAGAGGGGAATCCGTCGCCATTGTCATCATCAACCATCCTCCATCACCAATTTCATGATGCTCACCGCCGTGCGTGAGTAATTCCACCGTAGGCTTGCTAGACGGTGATGGGTTGGATGAGATTTATCATGTAATCGAGTTAGTTTTGTTTGGGTTTGATCCCTAGTATCCACTATGTTCTGAGATTGATGTTGCTATGACTTTGCTATGCTTAATGCTTGTCACTAGGGCCTGAGTACCATGATTTCAGATCTGAACCTATTATGTTTTCATCAATATATGAGAGTTCTTGATCCTATCTTGCAAGTCTATAGTCACCTGCTATGTGTTATGATCCGGCAACCCCGAAGTGACAATAATCAGGACCACTCCCGATGATGACCGTAGTTTGAGGAGTTCATGTATTCACTATGTGTTAATGCTTTGGTCCGCTACTCTATTAAAGGAGGCCTTAATATCCCTTAGTTTCCACTAGGACCCCGCTGCCACGGGAGGGTAGGACAAAAGATGTCATGCAAGTTCTTTTCCATAAGCACATATGACTATATTCAGAATACATGCCTACATTACATTAATGAATTGGTGCTAGTTCTGTGTCACCCTAGGTTATGACTATTACATGATGAACCGCATCCGGCATAATTCTCTATCACCGATCCATTGCCTATGAGCTTTCCATATATTGTTCTTCGCTTATTTACTTTTCCATTGCTATTGCTATCATCACTACAAAATACCAAAAACATTACCTTTGCTATCATTACGTACTGTTACCGTTACCACTACTTTCATATTACTTTGCTACTAAATACTTTGCTGCAGATATTAAGTTTCCAGGTGTGGTTGAATTGACAACTCAGCTGCTAATACTTGAGAATATTCTTTGGCTCCCCTTGTGTCGAATAAATAAATTTGGGTTGAATACCCCACCCTCGAAAACTGTTGCGATCCCCTATACTTGTGGGTTATCAAGAATTTTTTATGGCGCCGTTGCCGGGGAGCATAGCCCTATTCTTTGAGTCACTTGGGATTTATATCTGCTTATCATTATGAAGAACTTGAGAGATCCAAAAACCAAGATTTATCCCTCAACTACGAGGGGATGTAAGGAACTGCCATCTAGCTCTGCACTTGATTCACCTTCTGTTTTGAGTAAGCTTGCGACACGTAAACCTGCTTCTGCTATTCATTCTGATATGTCACATGTTATTGATGATGCCACTTCTACTATGCATGATACTTATGATGAAACTACTTCTATGCTTGATACTACTGTGCCACTTGGTGAATTTCTTGATGAACAACTTGCTAGGGTTAGAGAGAATGAAATTATTGAAACCGATTATACTGAAGATAGTGATGATGAAGACTCTCCCCCTAATAAATATGAATTACCTGTTGTGCCTGAGGGTTATGTTCTAGATGAAGAATCTGCTAGAGCTATTTTTGCTTGTAATGATAGAAGCGATCTTAAGAAGTTATTAGCTAAATGGAAGCAGCAATCTCTTAATGCTAGAATGAAACCTGATCCTGCTTTTGCTACTTCACCTATCTTTGTTACTGATAGGGATTATGAATTCTCTATTGATCCTGAGATAATTACTTTGGTTGAATCTGATCCTTTTTATGGCTATGAATATGAAACTATTGTGTCACATCTTACTAAATTGAATGATATAGCCACCCTATTCACTAATGATGAGAGAACCCGCTACTTTTATATCCTTAAAATATTTCCGTTCTCATTAAAGGGTGATGCTAAGATATGGTTTAATTCTCTTGATCTTGGTTGTGTGTGCGTAGTCCCGAGGATATGATTTATTACTTCTCTGCTAAATATTTCCCTGCTCATAAGAAACAAGCTGCTTTGAGGGATATATATATATTATTTTGTGCAAATTTAAGAAGAGAGTCTCCCACAAGCTTGGGGGAGGCTTCTCCAATTACTCAATGCTTTGCCTGATCATCCTCTTAAGAAAAATGAAATACTTGATATCTTTTATAATGGACTAACCGATGCTTCCAGAGATTACCTGGATAGTTGTGCTGGTTCTGTTTTCAAGGAAAGAACACCGGATGAAGCTGGAATTCTATTGAATAATATGTTGACAAATGAAAATAATTGGGCACTTCCTGAGCCAGCTCCCGAGCCTATTCCTAAACCAACTCCTAAGAAGAGGGGAGTTCTATTTCTCAGTCCTGAAGATATGCAAGAGGCAAAGAAATCTATGAAAGAAAAAGGTATTAAAGCTGAAGATGCTAACAATTTACCTCCTATTGAAGAAATACACGGTCTTAATTTACCACCTGTTGAAGAAACATATGATCTCAATCCATTACCTATTGAATAAATACATGGTCTTGATAACCCGACATAGGTAGTAAAGGTAAATTCTCTCTATAGATATGATAAAGCTGAAATCCCTCTTACTAAGTTTGCTAGCCAATGCTTAGATGAGTTTGATAATTTTATGGTGAAGCAAGAAGATTTTAATGCTTATTTTGGTAGACAATTGAAATACAATTCAAATATGCTTGAACACTTGGGTGATTATATGGCTAATGTTAAAGGTGAACTTAAACTTATTAGTAAACATGCTTCTATGGTTACCACTCAAGTAGAACAAGTACTTAAAGCTCAAAATGATTTGCTCAATGAATTGAATACTAAGAATAATGATTATGCTATTAGAGTGGCTACTAGAACGGGTAGAATGACTCAGGAACCTTTGTATCCTGAAGGCCACCCTAGAGAATTGAGCAAGATTCTCAGAGAAATAATATAGATGCACCTAGTCCTTATAAAAGGAAGAAAAAGAAAAATGATAGGACTCTTCATGCTTCCAGTGAACCTATTACTGAAACACCTGAGAATCCCAATGATATTTCTATTTCTGATGCTAAAACACAATCTGGTAATGAACATGAACCTAGTGATAATGTTAATGATAATGTTCATGATGATGCTCAACCTAGCAATGATAATGATGTAGAAATTGAACCTGCTGTTGATCTTGATAACCCACAATCAAAGAATCAATGTTATGATAAGAAAGACTTTGTTGCTAGGAAACATGGTAAAGAAAGAGAACCATGGGTTCAGAAACCCATGCCTTTTCCTCCCAAACCATCCAAGAAAAAGGATGATGAGGATTTTGAGCGCTTTGCTGAAATGATTAGACCTATCTTTTTGCGTATGCGATTAACTGATATGCTTAAAATGAATCCTTATGCTAAGTACATGAAAGAAATTGTTACTAATAAAAGAAAGATACCTGAAGCTGAAATTTCCACCATGCTTGCTAATTATACTTTTAAGGGTGGAATACCAAAGAAACTTGGAGATCCAGTAGTACCTACTATACCATGCTCCATTAAAAGAAATTATGTTAAAATTGCTTTATGTGATCTTGGAGCCGGTGTTAGTGTTATGCCTCTCTCTTTATATCGTAGACTTGATTTGAATAAGTTGGCACCTACTGAAATATCTTTGCAAATGGCTGATAAATCAACTGCTATACCTTTCGATATTTGTGAGGATGTGCCTGTTGTAGTTACAAACGTTACTATTTTAACGGACTTTGTTATTCTTGATATTCCCGAGGACGATAGTATGTCTATTATTCTTGGAAGACCCTTTTTGAATACTGCAAGGGCTGTTATTGATTGCAACAAAGGCAATGTCACTTTTCATGTTAATGGTAATGAGCATACGGTACACTTTCCGAGGAAACAACCTCGAGTCCACAGTATCAACTCTATTGGAAAAATTCCATCGATTATTATTGGAGGTTTTGAATTTCCTCTACCTACTGTCAAAAAGAAACATGATATTCTTATTGTTAGGGATGTGCATATTCCCGTTGAGGTAACATAGTGCTATTCGAAATTTCTCCGGTTCCATGTTGTCGGTGTCAAAACCGGCGGATCTCGGGTAGGGGGTCCCGAACTGTGCGTGTAAGGCGGATGGTAACAGGAGGCAGGGGACACGATGTTTTACCCAGGTTCGGGCCCTCTTGATGGAGGTAAAACCCTACATCCTGCTTGATTATTCTTGATAATATGAGTAGTACAAGAGTAGATCTACCACGAGATCAGAGAGGCTAAACCCTAGAAGCTAGCCTATGGTATGATTGTATATTGTCCTACGGACTAAAACCCTCCGGTTTATATAGACACCGGAGGGGGCTAGGGTTACACAGAGTCGGTTACAAGGAAGGAGATCTACATATCCGTATTGCCAAGCTTGCCTTCCATGCCAAGGAGAGTCCCATCCGGACACGGGACAAAGTCTTCAATCTTGTATCTTCATAGTCCAACAGTCCGACCAAAGGATATAGTCCGGCTGTCCGGAGACCCCCTAATCCAGGACTCCCTCAGTAGCCCCTGAACCAGGCTTCAATGACGATGAGTCCGGCGCGCAGTGTTGTCTTCAGCATTGCAAGGCGGGTTCCTCCTCCGAATACACCATGGAAGAGTTTGAATGCAAGGATAGTGTCTGACCCTGCAAAATAAGTTCCACATACCACCGTAGAGAGAATAATACTTTCACAAATCTAATCTGCTGACACGTTTTGATAGTATGACATCACTTCATGGCCTGGTTATTATTCGAACCGCTTTTCTCAACCAGCTCCGCACATATCGCGAGGCGGTTTTCTTGATACGTCTTGTCAAAGCAGAGATCGTGTTCCCCTTATCACGGGATTCTCATCAATATGGACGTGGGTAACCCAACCGCGCCATTAATTGCGGCGCCTGGGGAATAAGCGGTTTTGCCAGGTAAGTGGGGAGGCGCATCGCCTCTTCTGCCCTTATAAAGGGACAAAGATTCACCCTTTTTACCCACGCCTTCTTCCTCCTTGCTTATCCATTCTCACGCACTCGAGCTCCAGCACCCAAGTTCGCGTCTTTCTCCTTAAAACACTCCAAGCATGTCCGGAGCGGGAGGCAAGTGGATGGTCTCCTCCGTCACGGAGGAGAACATCACAAAGCTACTGGAAGCCGGATATCTGGCCGCGGACATCGCGCACCGGCTGCCAGATGCAAGGCATATCATCCCTACCACCAAACCCCATGAGAGGGTAGTTTTACTTACCCACTTTGTCCGCGGACTGGGATTTCCCCTTCACCCGTTTGTCTACGGGCTCATGTTCTACTACGGGCTGGATTTTCATGATCTGGCCCCCAATTTCATCCTCAACATTTCGGCGTTTATCGTCGTGTGCGAGGCCTTCCTCCGCATCAGGCCCCACTTCGGCCTGTGGCTGAAGACCTTCAATGTTAAACCGAAGGTGGTGGTCGGCCAGCAAGCAGAGTGCGGAGGCACCATGGTGGGCAAAATGCCTAACGTCACCTGGCTTGAAGGCTCCTATGTGGAGACCATAGAGGGGTGGCAATCGGGGTGGTTCTATATCACCGAGCCGTGCGACACCAACTGGGTGGCGGCTCCCGAATTTCGATCTGGAATCCCCACGCGGCTCACCTCCTGGAAAGAGAAGGGCCTATCCTAGGGTTCCCCGGTAGAGCTGACCGGACTCCAAACCTGCATCAAGAACATGATGAGCAAGAAAATCAAGCTCGTCAACATGGTCCAGGTCATGCTCTTTTGCCGGATCCTCTTGTGTCCACGACGGGTATTCAATTTGTGGGAGTTTGACCTGGCCAAACACCAGACACTGCAAGAGCTCTTCGACACGATGCACAAGGACGTCTGGAAGGTGCTGTTCAAGGGCGCCGAGGTACCTCCTCCCCTTACCAAGGACCGCGGACTCAGCGCAAAGTGCCATGCCAATCCAGTAAGTTTTTATATCTCACATGATATTTATTTGCCCTAGTTTAATCATGTGCGGGATCTAAGATTCCATGCCATTAACAGGATTGGGTAGAGACATCGGAGCAGATCGATTGCCCAACCCCCTGCCTGAAGATTCTGCAGATGCTCTCCTAACAGAGATGCTGGTTCCAGCGCCTTACGAGGTGCCGGTGAAGAAGGCCAAGAAGAAGGCCACGGGGACCCGAAAGGGTCTCCGGCGCAAGGTTATATCGGACACATCGTCCGATAACTCCGAAGCGCACTCCTCCCATGAAAACGAGGAGGAGGAAGAGGAAAGTTCTCCCCCAGCCGGGGAGACAAGAAAAGGAAGGCCGCCCCAACCGGGGAGGCCGAAGGGTCCAAGAAGGGAAGGACCCTCCTTCCGGACTTCTCCACGATGGCCGCCCATAGCGACGACGAGTGGTTACCCAGGGACAAGCCCCTCGCGAAGTCGTAAGTATCCGAATACCATAGTAATTCATGGTTTATTGCACTGCTTCTTCTTACGCCGAATATGATTATGCAGTCCGTCCCGAGCCCGTATCGACGTATCTTCGTCGGACGGTTCTTTGGACTCGTCGAATATGAATAGCGATTCACTTCCGATCGCCTCCACCCCTTGACCTACGAACAACATCGAGGTGTTGTCTCAAAAGGCATCGAGCTGAGGGGAGGTAGTCCTGGGGGCGCCTCGAGGCGACCTTCCGGACCCTGGGCGCAAAGGGAGCAAGACTCCCACGGGCTCCAAGTTCGGCCCCCAGCCGAACACTGCGCCGGAACCTTCGGTGGTTCCAGACTCCGGCGGGTGACCCCCCCGTTAAGAGGGGCAAGCCTCCCGTGCCAGTGGCCTCTGTCCATCCAGAGGCACCGGACAACTTGCTGGAAGCGCTTCGCAACGCTTCCATCGACGAAGAGCACCGCACTGTCATGAGTGCGGTGATCGAGAAAGTTCAGTCCGCCAAAAACGGACTGACCGAAGCTTGTGCCAGCCACCTAACATGCTTTCAGGTAAGCAATCAAAATATAGGAAAATGTTACCGCATAGACAGTAGCCCCTGATGCTCTATTTGGGTTCGCGAAGAAAAACCGAATAGAGGGTCAAATAATGACTCAGGAGTCTAATCAGAATATGTCTATGTGCATATGCAGGCTTCACTGCTGGCCGCTGCCGCATGTACTGCGGAGGTCGCTGCACTGAAGCAGGACCTTGAGCGGTCCGAGGACGAGCTCAGCCTTACCAAGAGGCAGCTCGAGGAGAGCAAAGGTAAGCAATACCTTGTCTATATATTAAAAAGAAATTTGGTTGTAAAATAATAGGATCATCATGAATTTGCCAGGGGCCACGACCGAGGTGGTGACCTTGAAGAAGGCGATGTCCGAGGCCGAAGACAAAGTGGCCAAGGAGCGCATTGAGTGGGAAAAACAAGAAGCCCGGGTAGGTGATACGTCTCCAACGTATCTATAATTTTTGATTGCTCCATGCTATATTATCTACTGTTTTGGACTATATTGGGCTTTATTTTCCACTTCTATATTATTTTTGGGACTAACCTATTAACCGGAGGCCCAGCCCAGAATTGCTGTTTTTTTGCCTATTTCAGTGTTTCGGATAAACATAATATCAAACGGAGTCCAAACGGAATAAAATCTTCGGGAATGTGATTTTCTCACCGAACGTGATCCAGGAGACTTGGACCCTACTGCAAGGGATCAAAGAGGAGGTCACGAGGGTGGGGGTGCGCCCCCCTAGGGCGCGCCCCGCTGCCTCGTGGGCCCCTCGGTGCTCCACCGACGTACTCCTTCCTCCTATATATACACACGTACCCCCAAACGATTAGAACAGGAGCCAAAAACCTAATTCCACCACCACAACTTTCTGTATCCACGAGATCCCATCTTGGGGCCTATTCCGGAGCTCTGCCGGAAGAGGGCCGTCATCACAGAGGGCTTCTACATCATCATAGCCCCTCCGATGAAGTGTGAGTAGTTTACCTCAGACCTTCGGGTCCATAGTTAGTAGCTAGATGGCTTCTTCTCTCTCTTTGAATCTCAATACAAAGTTCTCCCCCTCTCTTGTGGAGATCTATTCGATGTAATCTTCTTTTTGCGGTGTGTTTGTTGAGACCGATGAATTGTGGGTTTATGATCAAGTCTATCTATGAATAATATTTGAATCTTTTCTGAATTCTTTTATGTATGATTGGTTATCTTTGCAAGTCTCTTCGAATTATCTGTTTGGTTTGGCCAACTAGATTGGTAGTTCTTGCCATGGGAGAAGTGCTTAGCTTTGGGTTCAATCTTGCGGTGTACTTTCCCGGTGACAGTAAGGGCAGCAAGGCACGTATTGTATTGTTGCCATCGAGGATAACAAGATGGGGTTTATTTCATATTGCATGAATTT
>NC_053025.1:491337566-491379743 GCF_003073215.2 Triticum urartu | reverse complement strand
ATGAGAATCCCGGAATAAGGGGACACGATCTCTGCTTTAACAAGACGTGCCAAGGAAACCGCCTCGCATGACGCGCTGAGGTGGGATAATAAAACGACTCGGATAAAGGCTTGGCCGTGGTGTGTCACATACGGAATACGTCAGCAGATTAGATTTGTGTAAATATTATTCTCTCTATGGCAATATGTGGAAACTTATTTTGCAGAGCCGGACACTATCTTTGTGTTCAAAATCTTCTATGAAGTACTTGGAGGAGGAACCCGCCTTGCAATGCCGAAGACAATCGCGCGCCGGACTCGTCGTCATTGAAGCCTGGTTCAGGGGCTACTGAGGGAGTCCTGGATTAGGGGGTGTTCGGATAGCCGGACTATACCTTCAGCCGGACTCCTGGACTATGAAGATACAAGATTGAAGACTTCGTCCCGTGTCCGGAAGGGACTTTCCTTGGCGTGGAAGGCAAGCTTGGCGATACGGATATATAGATCTCCTACCATTGTAACCGACTCTATGTAACCCTAACCCTATTCGGTGTCTATATAAACCGGAGGGTTTTAGTCCGTAGGACAACATACACATCAACAATCATACCATAGGCTAGCTTCTAGGGTTTAGCCTTCTGATCTCGTGGTAGATCTACTCTTGTACTACCCATATCATCAATATTAATCAAGCAGGACGTAGGGTTTTACCTCCATCGAGAGGGCCCGAACCTGGGTAAAACTTCGTGTCCCCTGCCTCCTGTTACCATCCGGCCTAGACGCACAGTTCGGGACCCCCTTCCCGAGATCCGCCGGTTTTGACACCAACAATAGGCCCAAGATGTTTTACTCCCACACTTTCCAATATGAAACCTTTAATCCTTTGCTTTGTTGGATATGGAAATCCTCCTATACTCTCAAGATTAAGGTGTTTTCTTGGATGCTCATCATGGACAGGCTGAATACAAAGGATATGGTGGAAGGAAGACATTGGCACATGGAGGATGGTGTGCATTGTAGAATCTGCCCCTTGCAGGTTCGAGAGACCAGGGATCATCTCTTCTTCAACTGCAATTTCAGTGTTAGAGTCTGGAATTATTTACAGATTGATTGACCTACTGGAGATTCTATGTCTGATTTGGTTATTCATGCCAGGGATGGTTTTGATAAGCCTTTTTTCTCTGAAGTGGTGTTCACTGCATGTTGGAACATCTGGATCATTACAAATGCCAAGGTTTTCAGAAATGAGAGGGCCAGATTTAGTAAGTGGCTAGGTGCTTTTAGGCATGATATTTCTACAATACATGACTAAATCTTGCTACAAGGATGACCTTCTCAAGAGGATCTCCTTCCTCCCCCCTTAAGGCCTAGTGTAGTTAGGATTTTCACCCCCCTCTCTTTAGTCTAAGTTTTTGTCTTGGTTACCCCTTGTAATCAGTTTATTGTATTTATTCCTTTGATTAATAAAGTTTACTATGTTGTGGGGTTTGCGCCACAGTCCCTAGTCAAAAAAAGTCTTCTTATGGATTCAACCCTACGTCCATCTCACAATAGTCACATCACATTTGCTAACACTGGTAAAAGCAAGGTATTGGGCCTAGGTAGAGTTGCAATCTCAAGGCATCAGCAGATGGATAAAGTTATGCTTGTTGAATCCCTTGGTTTCAACTTAATGTCTGTCTCAATGCTTTGTGACCTGAACATGATTGTGATATTTGGAAAATATCGTTGCCTTGTGCTTATGGAGTCTGACAAATCTCTAGTCTTCGAAGGATATCGAAAGGACGATATGTACATGGTAGATTTCTCCACAGGACCATAGCTAGCCGTATGTCTTCTAGAAAAAGCTTCAGAGTGCTGGCTGTGGAATCTGAGGCTAGGGCATGCTGACATGAGGAACTTGCACACTCTCGCAGAGAAGAAGCATGTCATAGGCATCAAGGGCGTCAAGTTCAAGAAGGATCATCTATGCGGTGCCTGTGAAGCTGGAAAGATGACTAGGGCCAAGCATTCCTCGAAGACAATCATGACGATGACACGTCCCTTCGAGCTGCTTCACATGGACTTATTCGTCCCTACTCACTACTCTACTCTACCCTTACCACTACTACTTGCCTCTATGGTTTAGTCATAGTTGATAATTACTCAAGATATACATGGATGCACATAATTCTCTACAAGACTGAAGTGCAGGATGTCTTCAGACAATTTGTCAATCGCGCCATGACCATCTATGGAATCAAGATCAAGCACATCAGAAGTGACAATGACACTTAATTCAAGAACACCGGGCTCGACAATTATCTTGATACATTAGGCATCACACATGATTTCTCGGCTCCATACACACCTCAACACAATGGCATCGTGGAGCGCAAGAATAGAACACTCATCGAGATGGCACAGACGATGCTTGATGAGTACAAGACCCCAAGGAAGTTCTAGCCTGAAGCAACTGATACTGCATTCCACGTCATCAACCGTGTTTATCTTCACAAGTTCCTATAAAAGACATCATATGAGGTCCTGACTGGTAAGAAACCAAACATCAGCTATTTCAGAGTATTCAGTGCTAGGTGCTAGATCAAGGATCCACATCACACTTCAAAATTTGCACCGAAAGCACATGAAGGTTTTATGCTTGGCTACGGAAAGGATTCACACTCCTACAGAGTCTTCAACCTCTTTCACTATAAAGTGGTTGAAATTGTGGATGTGCGGTTCTATGAGACTAACAGCTCGCAAAGAGAGCACCTGCCAAATGTGCTAGATGAAGCTGCACCAAGTGAATCTATCAAGCTTATGGGTACTTGAGAAATCATACCGTCAGAGGCATAGGCTAAAGAGGAAATCATCATTTCTGCACCTAATCATCCTGAAGACACTACTCAGCCTGAATCCAATGCTGAAGATGAAGACAATGATCAGCAAGAGCAAAATCTTTGTCCAGTCCATCCACATGTTGCAAATGAAGTACAAATTGAGAAGATTATTGACAGCATCAATGCACCTGGACCATATCACTTGTTCAAGAGTAACACAGCTTACAAATTTCTGTGGGGACTTTGCATTTGTCTGAATATCTGAATCCAAGAAAGTTGATGGAGCCTTCATGGGACCTAAATGGATTCAAGCTATGCAAGAAGTGCTTCAATAGTTCGAGCTGAACAATGTATGGGAGCTCGTGAAGCGTCCTGATCCTCGCAAGCACAACATCATAGGCACCAAATGTATCGCAACAAACAAGATGAGCATGGTCAAGTTGTGAGAAACAAGGCTCATCTCATTGCTCAAGGTTATACACAAGTTGAAGGGATTAACTTCGATGAAACCTTCACTCCTGTGGCTAGGGTTGACGCCATTCGCATACTGCTAGCCTATGCCAACCACAACAACATTCTTTTGTACCAAATGGATGTAAAGAGTGCCTTCCTCAATGGTAAAATTGAAGAAGAAGTGTATGTTGCACAACCACCTGGTTTTGAAGACCCAAAGCGTCCTAATATGGTATACAAACTCAACAAGGCACTGTATGGCCTCTAACAAGCACCTCGAGCTTGGTATGTGTCACAGCCCTAGATTCATGTCTGCAAATAGTTGCATCAGTGAAACACCCTCGATGCGGCTATATCTCCTACGTGTCGAAGCACGACTTAGAGGCATAACCACATTGAAAGCAATGTCGCAAGTAAGGTAATCTTCACAACAACCCATGTAAATAGATAATAAGGGGAAAGGTACATAGTTGGCTTACACTCGCCACGTCACACAAAGTACATAAATAGCATTACAATCATCCAATACACTCATGGTCCGACTACGGTACCAAAATAAAAGATCAACCCCAACATGCGACACGGTCCCGATCGCCCCAACTGGGCACCACTACTGATCATCAGGGAAAGACACATAGTAACGGCGTGAGTCTTCGTCGAACTCCCACTTGAGCTCAAGCGCATCATCTGGAACGGAGTCATCGGGCCCTGCATCTGGTTTGGAAGTAATCTGTGAGCCACGGGGACTCAGCAATCTCGCACCCTCGCGATCAAGACTATTTAAGCTTATAGGTAAGGCAAGGTAATATGTGGAGCTGCAGCAAGCGACTAGCATATATGGTGGCTAACCTGTTCGCAAAAGAGAGCGAGAAGAGAAGGCAAAGCACGAACGAAGAACTATAGAACAACCTACGGCAAACATTACTCCAACACCGTGTTCACTTCCCGGACTCCGCCGAGAAGAGACCATCACGGTAACACACGCAGTTGATTCATTTTAATTAAGTTAAGGTTCAAGTTATCTACAACCGGACATTAACAAATTCCCATCTGCCCATAACCACGGGCACGGCTTTCGAAAGTTCAAATCCCTGCAGGGGAGTCCCAACTTAGCCCATGACAAGCTCTCACGGTCAACGAAGGATAAGACCTTCTCCCGAGACATTCCGATCAGACTCGGTATCCCGGTTCTACAAGACAACTCGACAAGTAAAACAAGTCCAGCAACACCGCCCGAATGTGCCGACAAATCCCGATAGGAGCTGCACATATCTCGTTCTCAGGGCACACTCAGATGAGCGCTCCATACAACTAAAACCAAACCTCGAGTTTCCCCGAGGGGGCGCTGCACAGGGCTCTAGTTTGGACCAACACTCAGAGGAGCACTGGCCCGGGGGGGTTTAAATAAGATGACCCTGGGCTCAACCCAAGGGAAAAAGAGGCTAGGTGGCAAATGGTAAAACCAAGTTGGGCATTGCTGGAGGAGTTTTATTCAAGGCGAACTGTCAAGGGGTTCCCATTATACCCAACCGCGTAAGGAACGCAAAATCCGGGAACATAACACCAATATGACGGAAACTAGGGCGGCAAGAGTGGAACAAAACACTAGGCAAAAGGCCGAGCCTTCCACCCTTTACCAAGTATATAGATGCATTAAGATAACAAGATAATATAGTGATATCCCAACAAGAACGATCTCCAATCTTCACCTGCAACTAGCAACGCTATAAGAGGGGCTGAGCAAAGCGGTAACATAGCCAATCAACGGTTTGCTAGGACATGGTGGGTTAGAGGTTTGACATGGCAATTTGGGAGGCATGATAAGCAAGTGGTAGGCATCGTAGCATAGGCATAGCAAAAGAGCGAGCATCTAGCAAGCAAAGATAGAAGTGATTTCGAGGGTATGATCATCTTGCCTGCAAAGTTGTCAGAGTTGACTTGATCCTCGTAAGCAAACTCAACGGGCTCCTCGTTAGCGAACTCGTCTCCCGGCTCTACCCAAACAAGACAAACAAGCAAAAGGAACACAATCAACCACGTGCAAAGCTCAAACAACATGATGCAAACATGGTATGCTATGCGGGATGCGATATGTGATGCATATGCAAGATTTGACAAGGAATGATTGAACCTGGCCTCAACTTGGAAATCCAAGAGTTCCACTGGAAAGGTGAGGTGATTTCGGTTGAAATCGATATAAAGATCACCGGAATCGGATGCACGGTTTGGAAATGGCAAGCAAAACAAATATGGCACCGGTCTGCGATAAACAGCAAGTAGCCATCTAAATGCATCAAGATAAATATGCTACAGCACTCAAACATGAACAAAATACATGGCAGGGATCCACTCATGATGCTTGACAAAATATGAACACTGAGCTACGGCCAATTCATCCATTAACAGGTTCAAACAAGCATGGCAAAAGTGCAATGATAAACAGGTTTCAGACTTAGTGAAATTAACACAAGTCTGGAATTTCAGATCAGGTAGCACACTTTGGAGCAAGAAAACTATATGCTACAGGAACTTAACATGGCAAAGCAAGGCATGGCATGGAGCTACTCAAAGAGCTTAACAAAAGTCCCTTAGTGACCTTGAGCCAAAAGGGATCAGAAAATACAATTGCAAGCATGTGAACATGGCAAAAACACTCCACACTACATCCGGGGTGTTACAACACTCCACCACTACGAAAGGATCTCGTCCCGAGATCTAGGACTGGAAGAACGCCGGGTACTCAGAACGGAGGTGATCCTCGCGTTCCCAGGTGGCTTCACGGTCGGAATGGTGTGACCACTTGACTTTGAGGAATTTGATTGACTTATTGCGAGTCTTGCGTTCAGTCTCTTCAAGAATAGCAACGGGGTGCTCACGATAAGAGAGATCTTCTTGGAGATCAATGTCTTCGAAGTTGACGGTGCGGTCAGGAGTCTTGAAGCACTTGCGGAGCTGAGAGACATGGAACACGTCGTGCACATTTGCAAAGTTTGAAGGAAGCTCGAGTTGATAGGCGAGATCGCCTCTCTTGCTGACGATCTTGAAAGGACCCACGTATCTAGGGGCAAGCTTCCCTTTGATACCGAAGCGACGAGTACCTTTCATTGGAGAGACGCGGAGGTAAACATGATCTCCGATCTCGAAAGCCAAATCACGGTGCTTACTATCATAGTAGCTCTTCTGGCGCGATTGCGCTGCTTTGAGGTTATCACGAATGACTTTGCACATCTCCTCTGCCTCTGTGATTCAAGTCATTTCCAAGAAGTTGACGTTCACCGGTTTCTGACCAGTTAAGAGGAGTACGGCACTTCCTGCCATACAGAATTTCGAATGGGGCCTTGCCCGAACTTGCTTGAAAACTGTTGTTGTAGGAGAATTCGGCCATATGGAAGACAATCTTCCCACTTCATACCGAAGGAGATCACACAAGCCCTGAGCATATCTTCAAGAATCTGATTGACACGCTCGACTTGACCGCTAGTTTGAGGATGGAAAGCTGTGCTGAAGCGGATGTTGGTGCCCATGGCCTTCTGAAAAGAATCCCAAAACTTGGAGGTAAAGATGCTGCCACGGTCTGAAGAGATCACTTGTGGGAATACCGTGCAGAGAGACAATTCGAGAGGTATAGAGCTCCGCCAATTGAGCTGCAGTGATAGACTCTTTGATAGGCAGAAAGTGAGCCACTTTAGTGAGTTTGTCGATGACAACGAATATAGCATCATTGCCACGCTTGGACTTTGGAAACCCAGTCACGAAGTCCATCTCAATGTGGTCAAACTTCCATTCTGGAATGGCAAGAGGTTGGAGGAGACCAGCTGGCCTTTGGTGTTCTGCCTTCACTCTTCTGCAGACATCACACTCATTCACGAACTGAGCAATCTCGCGCTTCATTCGAGTCCACCAATAAGCCTGCTTGAGGTCCTGATACATCTTCGTGCTCCCAGGGTGGATGGAGAGGAGAGAATTGTGAGCCTCGTTCATGATCACTTTACGGAGGTCACCTTTGGGTACAACAATACGATCCTCGAAGAAGAGAGTGTCCTTGTCATCAAGGCGGTAGCACTTGTACTTGGGTTGACTCTTGGCAATCCCAATCTTCACCTTTTTCACCATAGCATCAAGAAGATGGCTTGGCGAATCTGGTCTTCCAAGGTAGGAGAGACTTGAAGGTTGGCGAGGAAACCTTGAGGAACAACTTGCAGATTGAGTTTGCGGAAAGCTTCACAAAGCTCGGGTTGGTAAGGCTTGAGAATCAGACTATTGCAATAAGCCTTCCTGCTCAAAGTGTCAGCAATCACATTGGCCTTGCCTGGAGTATACTCGATACTCGGATTATACTCTTGAATCATTTCGCCCATCGAGTCTGCCTGAGGTTGAGATTAGGCTGAGTGAAGATGTACTTGAGACTCTTGTGGTCAGTGAAGATGTCCACTTTTCTTCCCAATAAGAGATGTCTCCAAGTCAAAAGAGCATGCACAACTGCCGCCAACTCGAGGTCATGAGTGGGGTAGTTCTTCTCGTTGGGCTTCAACTGGCGAGAGGTATAAGCCACAACTTTCTTCTCTTGCATCAACACTGCACCAAGACCTTGAAGAGAGGCATCGCAGAAGACCTCGAACGGTTTGGATTCATCAGGAGGAGTCAGAACTGGAGCAGTGACCAATTTCTCTTTCAAAGTGTTGAAAGTGATGTCACATTCCGGAGACCAAACGTACTTGACGTGCTTCTGGAGAAGGTTTGAAAGAGGCTTCGCGATCTTAGAAAAGTTCTCATGAACCTTCGACGGTAGCTTGCGAGACCAAGGAAGCTGCGGAGTTGCTTCACGTTCTGAGGTGGTTCCCAATTCACAATTGCAGACACCTTCTCAGGATTCACCGCAATGCCCTTGGTAGAGATGATATGCCCAAGATAAAGAACCTCATCGAGCCAAAACTCGCACTTTGAGAACTTGGCGTAGAACTGATGTTCCCTGAGCTTATCGAGCACCAAACGCAAGTGCTTGGCATGATCTTCCTTGTTCTTCGAAAAGACCAGAATGTCGTCGAGATAGACCAAAACGAAGTCATTTGTGTAGGCGTTGAAGGCGTTACAGTAAACATGAATGATCAAACAATCTTCTTCTTCAAGACATGCTTGAAATAAGCTCAACTCTCAAATGACCAATCTTTGGATAATTCCTTGAATAACACCTTGGTCGACACAAACTCTCCTTGAAACCAACACATGTACTCCAAGAAAAATCTATGGACAAAACCTTCAAATATAACTCAAGGCAACCATTAGTCCATAGAGATTGTCATCAATTACCAAAACCAAACATGGGGGCACCGCATGTTCTTTCAATCTCCCCCATTTTGGTACTTGATGACTGCTACGTCTTGAGCTTGCGTTGGTTTTCCCCGAAGAGGAAGGGATGATGCAGCAGAGTAGCGTAAGTATTTCCCTCAGTTTTTGAGAACCAAGGTATCAATCCAGTAGGAGCCCACGCTCAAGTCCCTCGTACCTGCACAAAGTGATAGCTACTCGCAACCAACGCGATTAGGGGTTGTCAAGCCCTTCACGGTCACTTACGAGAGTGAGATCTGATAGATATAATATTTTGGTATTTTTGGTATAAAGATGCAAAGTAAAAAGTAAAGGCAAAGTAAAAAGCAAACAAGATTAAAGTAATGGAGATTGATATGATGAGAATAGACCCGGGGGCCATAGGTTTCACTAGTGCTTCTCTCAAGAGCATAAGTATTCTACGGTGGGTGAACAAATTACTGTTGATCGTTTGGGGGTACGTGTGTATATATAGGAGGGAAGTACGTCGGAGGAGCAACGAGGGGCCCATGAGGCAGGGGGCGCGCCCTTGGGGGGGCGCCCCCACCCTCGTGACCGCCTCTTTTGTTCCTTGGAGCAGGGTCCAAGTCTCCTGGATCACGTTCGGTGAGAAAATCACGTTCCCGAAGATTTTATTCCGTTTGGACTTCGTTTGATATTCCGTTTATCCGAAACACTGAAATAGGCAAAAAACAGCAATTCTGGGCTGGGCCTCCGGTTAATAGGTTAGTCCCAAAAATAATATAAAAGTGGAAAATAAAGCCCAATATAGTCCAAAACAGTAGATAATATAGCATGGAGCAATCAAAAATTATAGATACGTTGGAGACGTATCAATGACAATCACTTTCAAGAGAGTTTATACAAGGAATTATGCATCACCAAGCAATGCAACAACCAATAATGCATGCGTATGAGATGAAAATGCTTAGGAACAAAACCAAAGCAAGGAGAAAACTCTGAAGACTTATCCACAAAACTCTCTGAAACTTCTCCCCCATTGGCATCGATTGCCAAAATGGGCGAAAAGCTTAGAAGGTCAATATAAATTGTGTATTTCTCAACAAGAGAGTGGAATGCAATACACATATCCAACGGTAATACTTGGAGGAAGACCAACTATATTGAGGCACCAAGATTGCTAAAGGAATGATATGCCACAAGGACATAACAAAGAGACACAAGCAATCAAGCAATCAAAAGGTACCAATTGAAGCAAGCAATCAACGGATATCAATTGAACCAACTAGACCAAAGATCCTACGAGCTACATGAATAAAGGATATTATGATATGAGCAAAGGAGTGTTCTAAAGAAACTAGAGAAGCTCCCCATGATTTGTGCACACATAAGAAATTTTGTATTTGGATACAAAGTGCACAAAATAGGATCATAGCTCCCCCAAAATCAATAGAAACTTACAACAAGTGCAAGTGAGCATAGGAAACAAAGCCTAGTACTTGCAACAAACACATGGTTGAGCAACAAGTAAAAGAGGCAACTTAAGAATGGGCTCAACCAAAATGATGTGAGTGAGTCAAGGCAATGCACTTGAGAAGACTAATGTACGGATGAGCATTAAGCATCAATAAAGTCTTGAAAGAATGAGGCACATGGTGCAAGGCCTATCATTCCCACACACAACTAGCAAATGGGTTCACAAGCTTACTAATAAGCATATAAAGAACCTATGCTTGTGACAACCCGTGGTGAAGATAGAAGATGAAAGCCTCATCAAGACGAGGGATACCAATTAAGATGAAAAGCCTCAAAGATAATCATGAGGAAAATAATCTTCACCACACAAGAGTGCATCAAGATGCAACGATAGAAGACATACACTCAAGGCAAAAGCTTTCATGGAGCCACCAAAGAAATAACATAAGAAAGACAAAGGTGGACATGAAAGAAGGATATCAACTAGATATGCAACTTCTCCAAGTGTATAAGATTCTAGGTAGACGAAATCATGATGATATATATATCTACAAAGAAGGATGTACACCCGAAATAGTTACAACACGAGGAACAAGATATCCAAGGGAGGTCATACATATACCAATAAGATATTTGCTTGGAAGCATAGCACATGGATAGATATGGTCTTATTGTATATAAATGAATTCCTACCACACACCCATCAAAGACATCACAACTAGCAACAAGAGATCATTGTTGGGATGCTTTGAGAAAGGGAACAAGTATCACAAGAATGAATGAATAACATGCCATGATACAACCTACACAAGGTTGATGCAAGAAATGTGTGCATGAAGAATATGAAGATACTTGTTACCGAGTTAACATTGGAAGGATGTAGTAGATACCAATTGAAGGTAGATAGTAGTTCATTGATCATCCTAGCTCGACTCCAATAAGCACATGATGACAACACCTTCCTTGTGAGTGAGCCGAGCATCCAATGTATCTCCAATTGTTCCTAGAACAACAACACAAACAAAATGGTACCCAAACTCATTGGGACCAAAGAGTTAGAGAACCAACAATACATAGGACAAACTCCACATAAAAATGTGCATATAGATAAAATGAATTTCATGCACATCTCATCCAATTTGAGACTTGGTGGAGTTTCCCCTATATATTGGGTCAAAGAAAGAAAGCATGCCAAAGATACTACACGAAGTTAATATGCATGCTCAAGACTTTCAAGAACCGATACCAAATGACAAAGAAATACCAAGAGAAGAAAAGATACCAAATGAATAAATCATCACTTGGAGGATATCAATTAAAGATACATCAAGGAATGAGATATCCATTGATACCCACTAAAAGAAGATATCAAACTCCCAAAAGAGAGGATGGTTCCAAACAAACCAAGCTCTCTACAAAGTTTCATGATGGCACAAAGTACCAAAACAGAAAACGGCTTGCCTTCCACCAACACACACTTGATAAGGATCGCAAGAGTGTTTTATAGAAAATAGGATAGCTCCCCCAAGACTAGTGCATTATAGAGAATTTGCATTTGAATACAAAATGCACAAGGTGGGATCACCACTTTCACTATATCTAGAAAACACTAGACAAGATCAAGAAATAAACAAGATCCACAAGTGGTATGGAAGACAAAGGGAGTTGATACATTCCTTGGCAAGAGAAAAGGCAAATAAATCAAAAGCCAATGTAAAGATGATCAATAAATTCTACCACACAAGTGAGTACCAATTGTCAAAAGACAAGAAGTAAATGGAAATAATTCCCGGTGGTAGATAGCAAGGATATCCGACATCATCTTCACACCAAACAAAAAGCAAATTGCAACTTGTAGAGCTAACATGCCACCTAGGAACAAGATAATTTACAATATCAACTCTAGATGACAATATCTCAAATGTACACATTTTCTAGGCTAGTAATATACACATAGCATATTACTCCCCCATAATGTGATACCAATTAAAGATAGACAAGAGGCAATTAAAGGATCCAACAAGAGATAATTAATGGACTATTTAGAATTTGAATTTCCATGAGAAGACATACCACATAGCGACTAGATAATCTTGTAATATCAATACTAGATGGTATTCCTCATGTACACACATTTATAGGATTGTGAGGTGCACAAAGCACATCACTCCCCACAATGGGATATTCCATTAATCTCTCACAAGAGCCAACAGTACATGATGTGCAAACCAACACACACATACTTGATTGCTCAAGATAATCAAGTTGGAAGCACAACATATACAAACACATGCAAGGAACGAAACCAAACATGCAAAGGGGCAAGTAACTATCAATGTAAACACTTTAAGCATGAGTTACCGCAAGGAGGAACATTGGATATAGATAGAAACTTGATAATCCGAATGACTTGGCTTGAGACAATAAGAATGATGAAGTCCCCTTAATTCTTCATAATGTAGCCAAGTCTCCAATGACCTCCAACAACACCTATTGATCAAGTATGAGCTAGTTGGTCCCCAACCAAGTTGGGTCCTAAGAGGTTAGTCACAATAGGCTTGGCTACCCAAATGGTTCTTTTCTTGACACCACTTTGAGCACCAACAAATTTGGCAAACACATTGCCAACCTTATCCTTCCCAAGAGAATAGATATCATCAATTAGAATAGGGTTGGATAAGGTACCATTTGTGCATGAAGAAGCGACATGACCTTTTTCATGACATAGGTAGCAATGTCTACTCTTTACTTTCTTCTCACTTGATTTCTCAACTTGAGAAGCATTAGCTTGAGTTTTATTGGGAAGAGGCCTTTCTTCAACTTGAGGTTGAGAATGAGAGTGAACTTGTGGCCGCTTCCCTTGTTGCTTGTCACTAATGGGCTTCTTCTTCAATGGGCAAGATCTAACATGATGCCCTTCTACTTTGCACTTGAAGCAAACAATCTTGGCCGAATTCTTGACTTGTTCTTGGCCCTTCTTTTTGTTCACCTTGGACTTCTTCTTCTTGTTGGAGTTGAATCCAAGTCCACCTTTGTCATTGGGGGATTTTTGCACACTCAAGATATTGTTGAGTGTGAATTTCCCTTCATGACTCTTTTCCAAGTCTTTCTTCAAAGAAGTGACTTGGGCCTTGAGCTCTTTGATTTCCTCTACATGGTTAGTCTCAACACAAGTACTAGAGGAAGTATAAGCTTCATCGTTAGAGCAACAAGGCAAGGAAAGCAATTCATCACAAGATGTACCAATGTTATGCATGGATGAATCGCGAGGACTAGCACAAGGCAATATAGCATTTTGACCAAAAGTAGTGCTAGTATCCACATGAGGCTCACTAGATGTTACCTTAGCAAGCATGGCCTCATGAGCTACTTTAGCACATTATGGGATACTAGAAGATCATCATGAGAGCTTGTGAGCTTTACATGATTTTCTTCCAACATCCCATAATTGCTAGATAGCAACTCAAGTTGAGCCCTTAGCTCAACATTCTCCTTCAATATGGATGCTTCACAAGAGATAGAGTTAGTAGCACAAGCATCATCATTAGCAACAAGAGGAGAAGACAACTTGGCAAGCTCTTTTGAATATGAAGCTTTAAGTTGAGCATGAGACTCGGTGAGTTTGATGAGCTCACTCTTAATGACCCTTGAGCCATTTTCGAGGTGCTCAAAGTCCTCAAGGAGTTTAGCATGCGCAACTTCAAGCTCCTCATTTTTAGTTTCAAAATCATTGGCCACCTCAAGAGCTCTATCACGAGATTCCCTCACTCTAGATAATTCTAGAGCAAAAGTCTCCTCAAGAGATTCCTTGGTGGTTTGTTCAAGTTCAAGAGCTTGAGAGAGGTCCGCAATCTCATTTGCGTAATCACGCTCATGAGCTTCCATTTTATCAATGGTGACCTCATGCTCCTCTAGATGAGATTCCAACTCCTCAATGTATTCCTTGCCTTCAATGGCAATAGACATGATTTCCATGAAGTTGGAACGAGCAAGTTTATTTTTGTGAAGAGCTTTAAAAATCATTTCCCCCTTAGTTTTTAAGGAGGCAACATTATCATTCTCTTCATCATAATCAACATCATCATCACTCTTGCCATCATCACAAGATATATTGGGATTCAAAGTGGGAGATACCTTTGAAGCCTTGGCCATAAGGCAAAATGCAATAGATGATGATGTAGGATCCGTTGAAGCACCATTCAAGACCACATCTTGTTCCATGGGGTGTTGGGTTTCCTCTACATTGTTAGCACAACAATTCGAGGACATATATGCATTTTTATCATGGCAACAAGACATAGTAAACATATCATCATGAGATTTAGTCAAGCAATTTCTACATGATATGCAAGGACTATCAACACAAGCATGTGAAACATTTGGAGTGCTCGAAGTGTTAAAGCCCAAAGAAGGAGCATTGCAATAAGATAGTGATGAAGGATCATCCACAATAAACTACTATCATCATTGCAATGACCAACACTACTCACCATATCATTACCTTGTGGCAAACCACATGTAGGTGAAGTAGAAGAAGTTGAGAAGACTATACGGCCGGATGTGGAGGGAGAACAATCATCCCCACAAAACTTGGACACGCCATATTTATCTTGAAGCTTTGTCCACAACTCATGAGCATCCCGGAACGGCATGAGTTGAAATATAACTACATTGCTCAAAGCATCGAAAAGCACATTAGAAGCTTGAGCATTGAGATAAGAGTTTTTCTCATCCTCTAAAGATAATCTTTGGGGATCCTTTGGAGGAGAAAAACCCATATCTACAATTCGCTCTAAATTTGGGTCCATGACCCTAAAGAGATTAAGCATGCGAATTACCCAAACATCAAAATTTGTGCCATCGAAACTAAGAGTGTCAGAGAATCCTAATCCCCTAGTCGACATCTTTACTCTCTAGGCGGTAAAGCCTAATAAAGAGAGACGAGGCTCTGATACCAATTGAAAGATCGAGGATGCCTAGAGGGGGGGGTGAATAGGCGCTTTAAAATAATTACGGTTTAGGCTTGAACAAATGCGGAATAAACCTAGCGGTTAATTTGTCAAGCACAAAACCTAAAACAACTAGGCTCACCTATGTGCACCAACAACTTATGCTAAGCAAGATAAGCAACTATGTGATAGCAAGATATATGACAAAGAACAATATGGCTATCACAAAGTAAAGTGCATAAGTAAAGGGCTCGGGTAAGAGATAACCGAGGCACGCAGAGACGATGATGTATCCCGAAGTTCACACCCTTGCGGATGCTAATCTCCGTTTGGAGCGGTGTGGAGGCACAATGCTCCCCAAGAAGCCACTAGGGCCACTGTAATCTCCTCACGCCCTCGCACAATGCAAGATGCCGTGATTCCACTAAGGGACCCTTGAGGGCGGTCACCGAACCCGTACAAATGGCAACCCTTGGGGGGGTCACCGAACCCGTACACTTTGGCAACCCTTGGGGGCGGTCACCGGTACCCGTCAAATTGCTCGGGGCAATCTCCACAACCTAATTGGAGACCCCGACGCTTGCCCGGAGCTTTACACCACAATGATTGAGCTCCGAACAACACCAACCGTCTAGGGCGCCAAGGCACCCAAGAGGAACAAGCTCTAGGGTGTCCAAACACCCAAGAGTAACACTCAAGGGTACCAAGCACCCAAGAGTAATAAGCTTCTCAACTTGTAACTTCCACGTATCACGTGGAGAACTCAAACCGATGCACCAAATGCAATGGCAAGGGCACACGGAGTGCCCAAGTCCTTCTCTCCAAATCCCACCGAAGCAACTAATGCTAGGGAGGAAGATGAGAGGAAGAACAAGAAGGAGAACACCAAGAACTCCAAGATCTAGATCCAAGGGGTTCCCCTCACATAGAGGAGAAAGTGATTGGTGGAAATGTGGATCTAGATCTCCTCTCTCTTTTCCCTCAAAAACTAGCAAGAATCCATGGAGGGATTGAGAGTTAGCAAGCTCAAAGAAGGTCAACATGGGGGAAGAACACGAGCTCAAAAGATAAGGTTCATTGGGGAAGAAGACCCCCTTTTATAGGTGGGAAAATCCAACCGTTATGCTCACAGCCCGCACAGAGCGGTACTACCGCTCCAAGGAGCGGTACTACCGCTAGGGGGTAGTACCCCTTTGAAAAACAACAGCGAGGAGGCAAAAGGCCAGTAGAACCGCTGGAAAGGTACTACTCGTCCTCACGGTACTACCGCAAATGGTAGCGGTACTACTGCTTGCGAGCGGTAAAAAAAATACTTCCGTGCCTACTTCCGCTGAGCAAAACACGAGATTTTGGTCCGGAGCGGTACTACCGCTTAGGAGCCACGGTAGTACTGCTCTGGAGCGGTAGTACCGCCTCAGGAGCCGCGGTAGTACCGCTCTGGAGCGGTAGTAAAAAATTACATCCGCTCTAGCCACGGCAGTACCGCTGCAGCCTTTACCAAAACAGCCACAACTTCTGCAAACGAACTCCGAATTCAACGAAACCAAGTTTGTTGGAAAGCTAACGACATGGGCTAACACAATATTGATAGAAATATCAATAAGAAGCAAATGAGAAAAGGCCATAATAAAATGGTGAGAACCTTCCTTGAAAGACATGCTTAAATAAGCTCAACTCTCAAATGACCAATCTTTGGATAATTCCTTGAATAGCACCTTGGTCGACACAAACTCTCCTTGAAACCAACACATGTACTCCAAGAAAAGCCTATGGACAAAACCTTCAAATATAACTCAAGGCAACCATTAGTCCATAGAGATTGTCATCAATTACCAAAACCAAACATGGGGGCACCGCATGTTCTTTCTGTTGGAAATATGCCCTAGAGGCAATAATAAAAGGATTATTATTATATTTCCTTGTTCATGATAATTGTCTTTTATTCATGCTATAATTGTATTATCCGGAAATCGTAATACATGTGTGAATACATAGACACCAACATGTCCCTAGTAAGCCTCTAGTTGACTAGCTTGTTGATCAACAGATAGTCATGGTTTCCTGACTATGGACATTGGATGTCATTGATAACAAGATCACATCATTAGGAGAATGATGTGATGGACAAGACCCAATCCTAAACATAGCACAAGATCGTATAGTTCGTTTGCTAGAGTTTTTCCAATGTCAAGTATCTTTTCCTTAGACCATGAGATAGTGTAACTCCCGGATACCGTAGGAGTGCTTTGGGTGTACCAAACGTCACAACGTAACTGGGTGACTATAAAGGTGCACTACAGGTATCTCCGAAAGTGTCTGTTGGGTTGACACAGATCGAGACTGGGATTTGTCACTCCGTATGACGGAGAGGTATCACTGGGCCCACTCGGTAATGCATCATCATAATGAGCTCAAAGTGACCAAGTGTCTGGTCACGGGATCATGCATTACGGTAAGAGTAAAGTGACTTGCCGGTAACGAGATTGATTGAGGTATTGGGATACCAACGATCGAATCTCGGGCAAGTAACATACCGATTGACAAAGGGAATTGCATACGGGGTTGCTTGAATCCTCGACATCGTGGTTCATCCGATGAGATAATCGTGGAGCATGTGGGAGCCAACATGGGTATCCAGATCCCGCTGTTGGTTATTGACCGGAGAGCCGTCTCGGTCATGTCTGCCTGTCTCCCGAACCCGTAGGGTCTACACACTTAAGGTTCGGTGACGGCTAGGGTTGTAGGGATATGTATATGCAGTAACCCGAATGTTGTTCGGAGTCCCGGATGAGATCCCGGACGTCACGAGGAGTTCCGGAATGGTCCGGAGGTAAAGATTTATATATGGGAAGTCCTGTTTCGGGCATCGGGACAAGTTTCGGGGTTATCGGTATTGTACCGGGACCACCGGAAGGGTCCCGGGGGTCCACCGGGTGGGGCCACCTGTCCCGGGGGGCCACATGGGCTGTAGGGGGTGCGCCTTGGCCTACATGGGCCAAGGGCACCAGCCCCAAGAGGCCCATGCGCCTAGGGTTTCAAGGGAGGAAGAGTCCTAGGAGGGGAAGGCACCTCCTAGGTGCCTTGGGGAGGAGGGATTCCTCCCCCTTGGCCGCACTCCCCTAGGAGATTGGATCTCCTAGGGCCGGCGCCCCCCCTTGGCCCTCCTATATATAGTGGGGGAGGAGGGATTTTCATCCACGCCTTTGGTTGCCTCCTTCCCCTCTCCAACACCTCCTCCTCCTCCTATAGCGCTTGGCGAAGCCCTGCCGGAGTACTGCAGCTCCATCAACACCACGCGTCGTGCTGCTGCTGGTGCCATCTCCCTCAACCTCTCCTCTCCCCTTGCTGGATCAAGAAGGAGGAGACGTGGCTGTTCCGTACGTGTGTTGAACGCGGAGGTGCCGTCCGTTCGGTGCTAGATCTCCGGTGATTTGGATCACGTCGTGTTCGACTACATCATCCCCGTTCTTTGAACGCTTCCGCTCACGATCTACAAGGTACGTAGATGCATCTAATCACTCGTTGCTAGATGAACTCATAGATGGATCTTGGTGAAACCATAGGAAAATTTTGTTTTCTGCAACGTTCCCCAACAGTGGCATCATGAGCTAGGTCTATGCGTAGTTCTTCTTGCGCGAGTAGAACACAATTTGTTGTGGGCGTAGATGTTGTCAACTTTCTTGCCGCTACTAGTCTTATCTTGCTTCAACGGTATTGTGGGATGAAGCGGCCCGGACCAACCTTACACGTACGCTTACGTGAGACCGGTTCCACCGACTAACATGCACAAGTTGCATAAGGTGGCTGGCGGGTGTCTGTCTCTCCCTACTTTAGTTGGAGCGGATTCGATGAAAAGGGTCCTTATGAAGGGTAAATAGAAGTTGACAAATCACGTTGTGGCTTTCACGTAGGTAAGAAAACGTTCTTGCTAGAACCCTACTTCAGCCACGTAAAACTTGCAACAACAATTAGAGGACGTCTAACTTGTTTTTGCAGCAAGTGCTTTGTGATATGATATGGCCAAAGTTGATGTATGAGTTGTTCATGCTATTGTAATAGGAATCATGACTTGCATGTCGATGAGTATGACAACCGGCAGGAGCCATAGGAGTTGTCTTTATTTTGTATGACCTGCGTGTCATTGAGAAACGCCATGTAAATTACTTTACTTTATTGCTAAACGCGTTAGCCATAGTAGTAGAAGTAATAGTTGGCGAGCAACTTCATGGAGACACGATGATGGAGATCATGATGATGGAGATCATGGTGTCAAGCCGGTGACAAGATGATCATGGAGCCCCAAGATGGAGATCAAAGGAGCTATGTGATATTGGCCATATCATGTCACTATTATTATTTGATTGCATTTGATGTTTATCATGTTTTGCATCTTGTTTACTTAGAACGACGGTAGTAAATAAGATGATCCCTCATAATAATTTCAAGAAAGTGTTCCCCCTAACTGTGCACCGTTGCGACAGTTCGTTGTTTCAATGCACCACGTGATGATCGGGTGTTTGATTCAAACGTTCACATACAACGGGTGTAAGACAGATTTACACATGCAAACACTTAGGTTGACTTGACGAGCCTAGCATGTGTATAGACATGGCCTCGGAACACAGAAGACCGAAAGGTCGAGCATGAGTCGTATAGAAGATACGATCAACATGAAGATGTTCACCGACGTTGACTAGTCCGTCTCACGTGATGATCGGACACGGCCTAGTTGACTCGGATCATGTTATACTTAGATGACTAGAAGAGGGATGTCTATCTAAGTGGGAGTTCATTGAATAATTTGATTAGATGAACTTAATTATCATGAACTTAGTCTAAAATCTTTACAATATGTCTTGTAGATCAAATGGCCAACGTAGTCCTCAACTTCAACGCGTTCCTAGAGAAAACCAAGCTGAAAGACGATGGCAGCAACTATACGGACTGGGTCCGGAACCTGAGGATCATCCTCATAGCTGCCAAGAAAGATTATGTCCTACAAGCACCGCTGGGTGACGCACCTGTTCTCCCTGCAGAACAAGACGTTATGAACGCTTGGCAGGCACGTACCGATGACTACTCCCTCGTTCAGTGCGGCATGCTTTACAGCCTAGAGCCGGGGCTCCAAAAGCGTTTTGAGAGACATGGAGCATATGAGATGTTCGAAGAGCTGAAAATGGTTTTCCAAGCTCATGCCCGGGTCGAGAGATATGAAGTCTCCGACAAATTCTTCAGCTGTAAGATGGAGGAAAATAGTTCTGTCAGTGAGCACATACTCACTATGTCTGGGTTACATAACCGCTTGACTCAGCTGGGAGTTAATCTCCCGGATGATGCGGTCATTGACAGAATCCTCCAGTCGCTTCCACCGAGCTACAAGAGCTTTGTGATGAACTTCAATATGCAGGGGATGGAAAAGACCATTCCTGAAGTATTTGCTATGCTGAAATCAGCAGAGGTAGAAGTCAAGAAGGAACATCAAGTGTTGATGGTCAATAAAACCACTAAGTTCAAGAAGGGCAAGGGTAAAAAGAACTTCAAGAAGGACGGCAAGGGAGTTGCCGCGCCCGGCAAGCAAGCTGCCGGGAAGAAGCCAAAGAATGGACCCAAGCCCGAGACTGAGTGCTTTTATTGCAAGGGAAGTGGTCACTGGAAGCGGAACTGCCCCAAATACTTAGCAGACAAGAAGGCCGGCAAAACAAAAGGTATATGTGATATACATGTAATTGATGTGTACCTTACCAGTACCGTAGTAGCTCCTGGGTATTTGATACCGGTGCAGTTGCTCACATTTGTAACTCAAAGCAGGGGCTGCGGAATAAGCGGAGACTGGCAAAGGACGAGGTGACGATGCGCGTCGGGAATGGTTCCAAGGTCAATGTGATCGCCGTCGGCACGCTACCTCTACATTTACCTTCGGGATTAGTTTTAAACCTTAATAATTGTTATTTAGTGCCAGCTTTGAGCATGAACATTGTATCGGGATCTCGTTTAATTCGAGATGGCTACTCATTTAAATCCGAGAATAATGGTTGTTCTATTTATATGAGAGATAATGTTTTATGGTCATGCTCCGATGGTGAATGGTTTATTCCTAATGAATCTCGAGCGTAATGCTACACATATTCATAGTGTAAATACCAAAAGATGTAAGGTTGATAATGATAGTCCCACATGCTTGTGGCACTGCCGCCGTGGTCACATAGGTGTCAAACGCATGAAGAAGCGATGGAATTTTAGAGTCTCTTGATTACGAATCATTTGACACGTGCGAACCATGCCTCATGGGTAAAATGACCAAGACTCCATTCTCAGGAACAATGGAGCGAGCAACCAACTTATTGGAAATCATACATACTGATGTGTGCGGTCCAATGAGTGTTGAGGCTCGCGGTGGTTATCGTTATGTTCTCACCCTCACTGAGGACTTGAGTAGATATGGGTATGTCTATTTAATGAAACACAAGTCTGAGACCTTTGAAAAATTCAAGGAATTTCAGAGTGAGGTGAGAATCAACGTGACAGGAAAATCAAGTTCTTGCATCAGATCGTGGAGGAGAATACTTGAGTCACGAATTTGCACACTTAAGAAAATGTGGAATAGTTTCACAACTCACGCCGCCTGGAACACCTCAGCGTAATGGTGTGTCCGAACATTGTAATCGCACTCTATTAGATATGGTGCGATCTATGATGTCTCTTACCGATTACCGCTATCATTTTGGGGCTATGCTTTAGAGACTGCCGCATTCACTTTAAATAGGGCTCCGTCGAAATCCGTTGAGACGACACCGTATGAATTATGGTTTGGGAAGAAACCTAAGCTGTCGTTTCTAAAAGTTTGGGGATGCGATGCTTATGTCAAGAAACTTCAACCTGAAAAGCTCGAACCCAAGTCGGAAAAATGCGTCTTCATAGGATACCCTAAAGAAACTATTGGGTATACCTTCTACCTCAGATCGAAGGCAAGATCTTTGTTGCCAAGAATGGATCCTTTCTAGAGAAAGAGTTTCTCTCGAAAGAAGTAAGTGGGAGGAAAGTAGAACTTGATGAAGTATTACCTCTTGAACCGGAAAGTGCGCAACTCAAGAAAATGTTCCTGAGGTGCCTGCACCGACTAGAGAGGAAGTTAATAAAATGATCAAGATACTTCTGATCAAGCTCCTACTGAACTTCGTAGGTCCACAAGGACACGTTCCGCACCAGAGTGGTACGGCAACCCTGTCTTGGAAATCATGTTGTTAGACAACGGTGAACCTTTGAACTATGAAGAAGCGATGGCGGGCCCGGATTCGACAAAATGGCTGTGAAGCCATGAAATCCGAGATAGGATCCATGTATGAAAACGAAGTATGGACTTTGACTGACTTGCCCGTTGAGCGGCGAGCCATAGAAAATAAATGGATCTTTAAGAGAAGACAGACGCGGATGGTAATGTGACATCTATAAAGCTCGGCTTGTCGCTAAGGGTTATCGACAAGTTCAAGGGGTTGACTACGATGAGACTTCTCACCCGTAGCGAAGCTGAAGTCCGTCCGAATTATGTTAGCAATGCCGCATTCTATGATTATGAGATATGGCAAATGGACGTCAAAACGACGTTCCTTAATGATTTCCTTAAGGAAGAATTGTATATGATGCAGCCGGAAGGTTTTGTCGATCCTAAGAATGCTGACAAGGTGTGCAAGCTCCAACGCTCGATTTATGGGCTGGTGCAAGCATCTCGGAGTTGGAACATTCGCTTTGATGAGATGATCAAAGTGTTTGGGTTTACGCAGACTTATGGAGAAGCCTGTGTTTACAAGAAAGTGAGTAGGAGCTCTACAGCATTTCTCATATTATATGTAGATGACATACTTTTGATGGGAAATGATATAGAACTCTTGGACAGCATTAAGGCCTACTTGAATAAGAGTTTTTCAATGAAGGACCTTGGAGAAGCTACATATATATTAGGCATCAAGATCTATAGAGATAGATCAAGACGCCTCATAGGTCTTTCACAAAGCACCTACCTTGATAAGATATTGAAGAAGTTCAATATGGATCAGTCTAAGAAGGGGTTCTTGCCTGTGTTGCAAGGTGTGAAATTGAGCTCGGCTCAATGTCCGACCACGGCAGAAGATATAGAAGAGATGAGTGTCATCCCCTATGCCTCATCCATAGGTTCTATTATGTATGCCATGCTGTGTACCAGACCTGATGTAAACCTTGCCGTAAGTTTGGTAGGAAGGTACCAAAGTAATCCCGGCAAGGAACACTGGACATCGGTCAAGAATATCCCGAAGAACCTGAAAAGGACTAAGGAAATGTTTCTCGTTTATGGAGGTGATGAAGAGCTTGTCGTAAAAGGTTACGTCGACGCTAGCTTCGACATAGATCTGGATGACTCTAAGTCACAAACCGGATACGTGTATATTTTGAATGGTGGGGCAGTAAGCTGGTGCAGTTGCAAGCAGAGCATCGTGGCGGGATCTACATGTGAAGCGGAGTACATGGCGCCTCAGAGGCAGCGCATGAAGCAATTTGGGTGAAGGAGTTCATCACCGACCTAGGAGTCATACCCAATGCGTCGGGGCCGATCAAACTCTTCTGTGACAACACTGGAGCTATTGCACTTGCCAAGGAGCCCAGGTTTCACAAGAAGACCAGGCACATCAAGCGTCGCTTCAACTCCATTCGTGAAAATGTTCAAGATGGAGACATAGATATTTGTAAAGTACATACGGACCTGAATGTAGCAGATCCGTTGACTAAACCTCTCCCTAGAGCAAAACATGATCAACACCAGAATTCCATGGGTGTTCGATTCATCACAATGTAACTAGATTATTGACTCTAGTGCAAGTGGGAGACTGTTGGAAATATGCCCTAGAGGCAATAATAAAAGGATTATTATTATATTTCCTTGTTCATGATAATTGTCTTTTATTCATGCTATAATTGTGTTATCCGGAAATCGTAATACATGTGTGAATACATAGACACCAACATGTCCCTAGTAAGCCTCTAGTTACTAGCTCGTTGATCAATAGATAGTCATGGTTTCCTGATATAGACATTGGATATCATTGATAACGAGATCACATCATTAGGAGAATGATGTGATGGACAAGACCCAATCCTAAACATAGCACAAGATCGTATAGTTCGTTTGCTAGAGTTTTTCCAATGTCAAGTATCTTTTCCTTAGACCATGAGATCGTGTAACTCCCGGATACCGTAGGAGTGCTTTGGGTGTACCAAACGTCACAACGTAACTGGGTGACTATAAAGGTATACTACGGGTATCTCCGAAAGTGTCTGTTGGGTTGACACGGATCAAGACTGGGATTTGTCACTCCGTATGACGGAGAGGTATCTCTGGGCCCACTCGGTAATGCATCATCATAATGAGCTCAAAGTGACCAAGTGTCTGGTCACGGGATCATGCATTACGGTACGAGTAAAGTGACTTGCCGGTAACGAGATTGAACGAGGTATTGGGATACCGATGATCGAATCTCGGGCAAGTAACGTACCGATTGACAAAGGGAATTGTATACGGGGTTGCTTGAATCCTCGACATCGTGGTTCATCCGATGAGATCATCGAGAGCATGTGGGAGCCAACATGGGTATCCAGATCCCGCTGTTGGTTATTGACCGGAGAGCATCTCGGTCATGTCTGCATGTCTCCCGAACCCGTAGGGTCTACACACTTAAGGTTCGGTGACGCTAGGGTTGTAGAGATATTAGTATGCAGTAACCCGAAAGTTGTTCGGAGTCCCGGATGAGATCCCGGACGTCACGAGGAGTTCCGGAATGGTCCGGAGAGAATATATGTGAAATTGTGCATGCTATCCTGTTTAATTAGCCATCATATATGTGAAATTATGTCCTGCTATTCTGTTTGGCTTAGACAACATAAATGTGAATTATTTCATGCCCTGTTTTCTTCCCTACTATCCATTGCACCTGTCTATCTTACAATGTCTGTACATTCAATTACTTTTCTTGTTTATCAGCCATTTCAATTGGAGGGGTGATGGCAGTATCTGTGGGAGTAAAAACACGGTCTTTTAGAAAAGATCGTGCTACCTGTCGATGGAGATAGAACCACGGTTGTACTTGCCCAAGAACCAGCCCCACCACACATAACCCAGACTCACGCAGATTGTACCCCTACCCAGTTGGACAGAGAACCAGCTACACCCCTTCTAACCCCAACCCCAGCAGATAGTAACCCAGTTCCCGTTGACACCAGCACCGTCTCCACCACAGAGCACCCAAACACGAGCAGTTAGTAAGGCAACTGTAGTGCCCAAAGCACGAGGACCACCACTCCGAACCCCAAGTCAACGCTTAAAGCAGAAGAATTGTTCTCAGGTCAGGTTCTGTAGCTATGGTTCATACTACTTTGCTCTTGCATCATGTATTTACTCATACCAACTAATTTCAAATTTGAAGGATGCAATTGAAACTCCAATGGCGCAACAGGTATGTTTTAAACCTGTTTCTTTAACGTGTTTGCTGTTGTAACTTGCTCTATGTTGATTTCAGTTTCAATTGAATAAACAGTTATGTTCTCATGCCATGCACATTACAAGTGTTGTTATTGTTGTGTAGTTTCCCACACTTATATTCTGTCTATGCTGCTTTGTCTTAAATAGATATGATTCGAACTGTATCTATCTTGATTTGGCAACATAAACTAGAATGATATAGACCATACAGTGACCATACTACATAGATATATGTTTGTTTCATGCTGTTATCCTGTCCACCTTACTACTGAACTGGTTTACCAAAATGAGTTTCATATACTACATTGTAAACCTGATGTGTTTGTTTGTTTCTCTTTTAGAACGCGGATAAAATATTGGAGAAGCCCGTTATGCAATGGTAAAGGAAGTAATGCAGATAAGGTTCAAGATAGTGAGACATCCCCTAACTATACACTGAGAACCCCAAAGTCATGTTTGCCCTTGTTTTCGGGACTCTACTGCTGGCACAGCTCTTCGAACTGGGGAATCATTTCTGGTGGTCTCACTTCGGATCGATCTGTTATGCCGGAGGCCGTCGGATAGTCGGTAGATGCATTTCTGGTGCACGCAAGTGTGGAGTTCGGGCAAGTGGACAAGTTGCCAGCTTATGCGTACCCAGCATTTCGCGCTTATGGGTTTTAGTTCTGGACTTGTTTTGCGTTTATATGCTGCTTTGTTCCCTATATTTGCACTGGTGGCGAACTTTGATGCCCAGTGGATGTAATATGTGTAATAGCCGTGATAGCCTAGCGTAAGTTGCTTGCTTTTATTTCCTTATTGTCTTGTTTATTTGTTTTCTTGTAGTCAGTGTAGTTCTTTTTCCGCGGTTTGCTAGTGGCCGCAATAACCTATTTTTTAAAACTAGGCCACATTAACATGGGCTACATATTTACTGTAGTTAACATGGGCCTCCTACGGGCCATAACAATGGGCCTTCTAAGGCGTAGAAACAATGGGCCTTATACGGGCCGTAGACAAATGGGCCTTCTACGGGCCGTATCATCAATGGGCCTTCTACGGGCGTATGATCGGTTGGCCAAACATGGGCCAATAACAGACCACATTATGGCCGTAAATGGGCTAGAGTTGAAATCGTCCGTTCATGGGCCGACCATAACGGGTCGTCGTTAATCGGCCGTATTTGATGACGCTATGAAAACGGCCCAACGTATTAACGGGCCACAAACGGGCCGACTGTAACCACGGGCTGAATTTGGCCCACAAGCAGAAAATGACAGTAATGGGCCGAGTAAACGAATGCTGGAAATGAGCCCAAGAATAAATGGGCCCTGAGAAGGCCGAAAGATAACATGGGCTGGAAACGGCCCAACGATAATGGGCCGTTAATGGGTATAAAGTGATACATTGTTCATTACGGGCCAGTTTTACCACGGGCCGTTAATGGGCCGAGGGTTACTAAGGGCCTCATATGGGCAAAGACGTCATGGGCCATACATGGCGGAAGTTAAAACGGGCTGGAATTATATTGGACGGCCCAGATGACGCTATTGGGCCTAATTCGGAGAGGCCGTAAACGGGCCCTGGGTTAGCGGGCTGTAAATGGGCTATATGCGAATAGGCCATTAACAGGCTTGCCGTGGGCCGGCCGCCACCTTTTGACCAAGTCAAACGGGCTGGCCTTTTCACAAGAATGGGCCTCTATTGGGCCGTGCCACATGTCGACGTATCATAGGCGCTTCGGGTCTAATGAGTGGATGACATCTGTCCCAACGGTGAGTCGACACATGTTTTCCTCCAGCCAATGATAATTTTTGATAACCCACAAGTATAGGGGATCGCAATAGTTTTCGAGGGTAGAGTATTCAACCCAAATTTATTGATTCGACACAAGGGGAGCCAAAGAATATTCTCAAGTATTAGCAGCTGAGTTGTCAATTCAACCACACCTGGAAACTTAATATCTGCAGCAAAGTATTTGTAGCAAAGTAATATGATAGTAGTGGTAACGGTAGCAAAAGGTAATGATGCAAAAGTAATGTTTTTGGTATTTTGTAGTGATTGTAACAATAGCAACGGAAAGTAAATAAGCGAAACCAATATATGGAAAGCTCGTAGGCAATGTGATGGATAATTATGTCGGATGCGGTTCATCATGTAACAGTCATAACATAGGGTGACACAGAACTAGCTCCAATTCATCAATGTAATGTAGGCATGTATTCCGAATATAGTCATACGTGCTTATGGAAAAGAACTTGCATGACATCTTTTGTCCTACCCTCCCGTGGCAGCAGGGTCCTATTGGAAACTAAGGGATATTAAGGCCTCCTTTTAATAGAGTACCAGAACAAAGCATTACACATAGTGAATACATGAACTCCTCAAACTATGGTCATCACCGGTAAGTATCCCGATTATTGTCACTTCGGGGTTAACGGATCATAACACATAATAGGTGACTATAGACTTGCAAGATAGGATCAAGAACTCTCATATATTGATGAAAACATAATAGGTTCAGATCTGAATCATGGCACTCGGGCCCTAGTGACAAGCATTAAGCATAGCAAAGTCATAGCAACATCAATCTCAGAACATAGTGGATACTAGGGATCAAACCCTAACAAAACTAACTCGATTACATGATAATCTCATCCAACCCATCACCGTCCAGCAAGCCTACGATGGAATTACTCACGCACGGCGGTGAGCATCATGAAATTGGTGATGGAGGATGGTTGATGATGACGATGGCGACGGATTCCCTCTCCGGAGCCCCGAACGGACTCCAGATCAGCCCTCCCGAGAGGTTTTAGGGCTTGGCGGCGGCTCCGTATCGTAAAACGCGATGATTTCTCTCTGATTTTTTTCTCCCCGAAACACAATATATAGAGTTGGAGTTGGGTCGGAGGGCTCCAGGGGGCCCACGAGGTAGGGGGCGCGCCCTAGGGGGCAGGCGCGCCCCCACCCTCGTGGACAGGTGGTGGGCCCTGGTCCTTCATCTTTTGCAGGTATTTTTTATATTTTCCTTGCGTTCCGTGAAGTTTCAGGTCATTCCGAGAACTTTTTTCTGCACATAAATAACACCATGCCTTTGCTGCACCAGTCCGGTCCGGTTGTTCCTTCAACTCTGCGTTTGTCCCAGCCCGGGCCCGTGTTTGGACCAACGTAGATCCGCTCGAGCGTCTCACTCCCCCCGCTTCACCTTTTGCTTGTCCTCGCCTTCCGTTGCCCCTGCCGTGCTCAGAACCCTTTTCAACTGTGTTTGCTTTGTTGTTGTATCTCTAACTCCCGCTTCCGTTTTCAGCGCTTTGGCCCTCCCTTTCCATCGCTCGGTTCTGTTTCCTCCTTCCCTGGCTCATCACCTAGTGGCCTCTAATGCTCTCGGCTGCCCCACTTTCTCACCCTCTTATTGCTATCCACCGTGGTCTCTCGCTCCTTTCTGCGCCCACCTCTGCCGAGCCTTTCAGTCCGGACTGCCTGCCATTGTCTTCATGGTCCGAGCTCCCGGTCGTCTCTCCTGGTCACCTCCCGTGCTGCCATAATGGCCGCGGTGCTCTCCAACTGGTGCTTTTTCCTACCGGCATGATGCCTCCTGCGATCCCTCGCTGGCCCTTCGCGGGGTCAGCGAGCATTTGTGGGTGCCCCTCTGGTTTGCATCGCGAAATGCTCCTCTTTTGCCGTTTACTTTCATTGTCCCACCTACCCGCGCTTGGTTGCTTCTTCCTGCTCACCACCTTCTGGCGGTTCCCCCCGCTGCGTCCAGTTTCTCTTTCCCCTTCCCCCCCCCCCGCCTCCTCCCTGGCTTTGCTCGATCCTGCTGCTCCCCTCCCAGAGTCCCGGGGGCGTTTTGTTTTGCATTAACTCTTTGCTTTGCTTTGCCTCGCCTGGGACTGGGTCCGGTGGCCAGCCCTTTCTGTGCGTGCGGCAGCGGGCGTCCCTCCTCTTGAGCATTCCCCCACCACCCCCCCCCCACCCCGCCCTTCATGGAGGTACGCGCCCTCGTTGAATACCTGGCTTTCGGCTACCACGGTTTTATTTCAGGTTTTGGTTGGCTAACCATTTACTTGTGCAAGTGTCCTATTCGGTAGGTATGGTGGATCCTTGGTCTTTGGGGGTTTATGGGTTGTGCAGTCCGTGGGTGAGATCCCGGACGTCATGAGGAGTTCCGGAATGTCCGGAGGTGAATATATAGGAAGTGCAGTTTCGGCCATCGGGAGAGTTTCGGGGGTCACCGGTATTGTACCGGGACCACCGATGGGTCCCGGGGGTCCACCGGGTGGGGCCACCCATCCCGGAGGGCCCCATGGGCTGAAAGTGGGGAGGGGAACCAGCCCATAGTGGGCTGGTGCGCCCCCTTGGCCCACCCCCATGCGCCTAGGGTTGGGAACCCTAGGGTGGGGGGCGCCCCACCTGGCTTGGGGGGCACTCCACCCCTTGGCCGCCGCCCCCTAGGAGATCCCATCTCCTAGGGCCGGAGCACCCCCTAGGGGGCCTATATAAATGGGAGGGGGGAGGGAGGGGGCAGCCGCACCCTTGAGTCTTGGTGCCTCCCTCTCCCCTGCTACACCTCTCCCTCTCGTAGTAAAACGGCGAAGCCCTGTTGCGGTGACCCCTGCATCCACCACCACGCCGTCGTGCTGCTGGATCTTCATCACCCTCTCCTCCCCCATGCTGGATCAAGAAGGAGGAGACGTCACGCTGACCGTACGTGTGTTGAACACGAGGTGCCGTCCGTTCGGCGCTAGGATCTCCGGTGATTTGGATCACATCGAGTACGACTTCCTCATCCCCATTCTTTGAATGCTTCTGCGTGTGATCTACAAAGGTATGTAGATGCAATCCGATCACTCATTGCTAGATGAACTCATAGATGGATCTTGGTGAAACCGTAGAATTTTTTGTTTTCTGCAACGTTCCCCAACAGTGGCATCATGAGCTAGGTCTATGCGTAGTTCTCTTTGCATGAGTAGAACACAATTTGTTGTGGGCGTAGATGTTGTCAACTTTCTTGCCGCTACTAGTCTTATTTTGCTTCAGCAGTATTGTGGGATGAAGCGGCCCGGACCAACCTTACACGTACGCTTACGTGAGACCGGTTCCACCGACTGACATGCACTAGTTGCATAAGGTGGCTGGCGGGTGTCTGTCTCTCCCACTTTAGTTGGAGCGGATTCGATGAAAAGGGTCCTTATGAAGGGTAAATAGAAGTTGACAAATCACGTTGTGGCTTTCACGTAGGTAAGAAAACGTTCTTGCTAGAACCCTATTGCAGCCACGTAAAACTTGCAACAACAATTAGAGGACGTCTAACTTGTTTTTGCAGCAAGTGCTTTGTGATGTGATATGGCCAAAGTTGTGATGAATGATGAATGATATATATGTGATGTATGAGATGTTCATGCTATTGTAATAGGAATCACGACTTGCATGTCGATGAGTATGACAACCGGCAGGAGCCATAGGAGTTGTCTTTATTTTTTGTATGACCTGCGTGTCATTGAGAAACGCCATGTAAATTACTTTACTTTATTGCTAAACGGTTAGCCATAGTAGTAGAAGTAATAGTTGGCGAGCAACTTCATGGAGACACGATGATGGAGATCATGATGATGGAGATCATGGTGTCATGCCGGTGACAAGATGATCATGGAGCCCCAAGATGGAGATCAAAGGAGCTATGTGATATTGGCCATATCATGTCACTATTATTATTTGATTGCATGTGATGTTTATCATGTTTTTGCATCTTGTTTACTTAGAACGACGGTAGTAAATAAGATGATCCCTCATAATAATTTCAAGAAAGTGTTCCCCCTAACTGTGCACCGTTGCGACAGTTCGTTGTTTCGAAGCACCACGTGATGATCGGGTGTGATAGATTCCAACGTTCACATACAACGGGTGTAAGACAGATTTACACATGCAAACACTTAGGTTGACTTGACGAGCCTAGCATGTACAGACATGGCCTCGGAACACAGAAGACCGAAAGGTCGAGCATGAGTCGTATAGAAGATACGATCAACATGAAGATGTTCACCGATGTTGACTAGTCCGTCTCACGTGATGATCGGACACGGCCTAGTTAACTCGGATCATGTTATACTTAGATGACTGGAGGGATGTCTATCTGAGTGGGAGTTCATTGAATAATTTGATTAGATGAACTTAATTATCATGAACTTAGTCTAAAATCTTTACAACATGTATTGTAGATCAAATGGCCAACGTTGTCCTCAACTTCAACGCGTTCCTAGAGAAAACCAAGCTGAAAGACGATGGCAGCAACTATACGGACTGGGTCCGGAACCTGAGGATCATCCTCATAGCTGCCAAGAAAGATTATGTCCTACAAGCACCGCTAGGTGACAGCACCTGTTCTCCCTGCAGAACAAGACGTTATGAACGCTTGGCAGACACGTACCTGATTACTCCCTCGTTCAGTGCGGCATGCTTTACAGCTTAGAACCGGGGCTCCAAAAGCGTTTTGAGAGACACGGAGCATATGAGATGTTCGAAGAGCTGAAAATGGTTTTTCAAGCTCATGCCCGGGTCGAGAGATATGAAGTCTCCGACAAGTTCTTCAGCTGTAAGATGGAGGAAAATAGTTCTGTCAGTGAGCACATACTCACTATGTCAGGGTTACATAACCGCTTGACTCAGCTGGGAGTTAATCTCCCGGATGACGCGGTCATTGACAGAATCCTTCAGTCGCTTCCACCGAGCTACAAGAGCTTTGTGATGAACTTCAATATGCAGGGGATGGAAAAGACCATTCCTGAAGTATTTGCAATGCTGAAATCAGCAGAGGTAGAAGTCAAAAAGGAACATCAAGTGTTGATGGTGAATAAAACCACTAAGTTCAAGAAAGGCAAGGGTAAGAAGAACTTCAAGAAGGACGGCAAGGGAGTTGCCGCGCCCGGTAAGCAAGCTGCCGGGAAGAAGCCAAAGAATGGACCCAAGCCCGAGACTGAGTGCTTTTATTGCAAGGGAAGTGGTCACTGGAAGCGGAACTGCCCCAAATACTTAGCGGACAAGAAGGCCGGCATCACGAAAGGTATATGTGATATACATGTAATTGATGTGTACCTTACCAGTACTCGTAGTAGCTCCTGGGTATTTGATACCGGTGCGGTTGCTCACATTTGTAACTCAAAGCAGGAGCTGCGGAATAAGCGGAGACTGGCGAAGGACGAGGTGACGATGCGCGTCGGGAATGGCTCCAAGGTCGATGTGATCACCGTCGGCACGCTACCTCTACATTTACCTACGGGATTAGTTTTGAACCTCCATAATTGTTATTTAGTGCCAAGTTTGAGCATGAACATTGTATCAGGATGGTGAATGGTTGTTCTATTTATATGAGAGATATGTTTTATGGTCATGCTCCGATGGTGAATGGTTTATTCTTAATGAATCTCGAGCGTAATGCTACACATATTCATAGTTTGAGTACCAAAAGATGTAAGGTTGATAATGATAGTCCCACATACTTGTGGCACTGCCGCCTTGGTCACATAGGTGTCAAACGCATGAAGAAGCTCCATGCAGATGGACTTTTAGAGTCTCTTGATTACGAATCATTTGACACGTGCGAACCATGCCTCATGGGTAAAATGACCAAGACTCCGTTCTCAGGAACAATGGAGCGAGCAACCAACTTATTGGAAATCATACATACTGATGTGTGCGGTCCAATGAGTGTTGAGGCTCGCGGTGGCTATCGTTATGTTCTCACCCTCACTGATGACTTGAGTAGATATGGGTATGTCTACTTAATGAAACACAAGTCTGAGACCTTTGAAAAGTTCAAGGAATTTCAGAGTGAGGTTGAGAATCAACGTGACAGAAAAATCAAGTTTTTGTGATCAGATCGTGGAGGAGAATACTTGAGTCACGAATTTGGCACACACTTAAGAAAATGTGGAATAGTTTCACAACTCATGCCGCCTGGAACACCTCAGCGTAATGGTGTGTCCGAACGTCGTAATCGCAGTCTATTGGATATGGTGCGATCTATGATGTCTCTTATCGATTTACCGCGGGCTATGCTGGGGCTATGCTTCCCTCCTTCACTTTAAATAGGGCTCCATTCGTCGAAATCTGTTGAGACGACACCGTATGATATGGTGGTCCCAATCTTATGATATGTCTTCAGTGATCTGATACCTGTCCGCTATTCATGTGTGCGGCGCTATTCTTTATATACATGCTCTCGTAGTCATTGTCACTGTAATTAGGGCTCTTCTCTCCTATCGAAGCATGTTTTACGACGACAGCCGTAGAATATGTGGAGACAAACTACGCTGGTCGTCTAATAAGCTGGGTTTAGCGCGCTGGTGAGGTCCCGTATTCAAGATACCTGGATCAACCTGATTATCTCTAACCTCTGTGTCAGTCCGAAATAATGTGTCTTGCCTCATAGGTACTCCTAAAAGATAATCAATATGGTGTGCAATCCGTACCTACCTTAGATCTGAGGCAAATCGTGTGTTGGTGCCTAAATAATAATTGTGCCGTGCATACTCGTCTAGATGAGAGGCTGGTGTCTCTCGAATAGAAGAGTCAGTAGTGTAGTGAAGGCAGGAGAGGTAGAACTGATATGAAGAGAGTTCTATCCTCTGTTGAGACGGAAAGTGTCGACAACGGCCTAGAAGTTTAAAAGTCCTAGCTCCTTCCGGCCCATTTTTTTGGCGATCTTCTCCGACCTAGGTAGCCCGAAAATACGATAAGGAATGGATACATAGAACTATTGCAGAGTGCAAGGCTTCCTATGACACTTCGAAGGGGTCCGAACTCCCTATATCACGTCCGCACCAGGTTGAGGTATTTTTTTTAGATGGCAACTACGCTGGAAGGGGGCAACTCCCTGTCGAATCTAAATATGTGTTATGACAAACGGCGTGACAATCTATTTTTTCGTAGAGACTTTTTATGAGAATGTATGCTGATGCGGCCCGAGTCGGAGCTAAGCTGGAAGAGCATGAATCCTAGCCGATGTGATCTGAGTAGGTCTTGCATGTATGGACAACCAATGAATGCTGACAGATCGTGTGCTACTGGTACTTGCCCGGTGTGTGATGAGCTCTCGTAGTCGGAGGCGTCGATGAGAAAAATAGGATAATTCTTGAAGCCAACGACAGGCTGTGGCCTTTATGGTGCGGGTAATTGACCATCTATCCATAGGGCATCGGGGTGGTCCTTGCGCTCCTACGCCGGACTATTGGGGTCTTACTAGCCCAGTAATCGTCATATCTGGGTTGGTCCGATACTCTCTGGTGACACTGGTCTCGTCCTATTCGTTACCCGCTCGCGAAGCTTGAAAGTCCGTCGCTATTGTTTTAGCAACCCCTCGCTGGCGGCATCGCCACCCTCTATCTTCTGGATATAGTAACTATGGCCTCCGCTCTCTGTTCCTTCATGTTTACGGTTCATAATAACGAGTTCCAATTTCCGTAGGATGTGTCCGCCTTAGAGAAGAAGAGTTTGGAGTGTGATGCGAGCCGTGAAGGTTCGTCTATCACGAAGAATGAATTGCGTGGAGAACAAGGGAGGTGGCTCGCATAGCTCCAGGCGATCTCTCCATTACCGTGGCTGGTTCGCGAACCCACCTGTGTGAGTTGGAATATGTCTCTGTTTCTGTATGGTTACCTTCCATCTCAAAGAAGCCGTGTTGGGTGTTACATTGGTCTATTATCTTATGCGGTACGGATGCTCTTCGCCGTTTATCGGGAAAGTGAGGTGAACGCCATCAGTAAGGGTAGCATTTTCTATGCCTATGGGCGTGTTGACTTTAATATGATACTACCCGCATAGACGGAACTTTCTTGTGCCCCCGAAATGAATTTTATATAGGCAATTGGGACCTAGTTATTGTTAAGCCTGGTTACCCCTGAAATGTAGTTTTATCAGAATGTGTAAGGTGACTCTGGAGCCAAGGCTTGACTGCCTATACCCTATCATCAGGGCATGCAATATTCTGATAGGTTCAAGGAGAGACTAAGATTCAGACGCGCCCTTTGCCTAGCCGTCTCTCTCCCTACTATCATGCAGCACTTTACCTTTAAGAAGGATTTATTCTAATGGAAGTTTTCAATTATGATCAGTTCAAAAGAAGGGGTTCATTACCGTGTGGCAAGGTGAAATTGAGCCGCGTCAGGGGTCCCTCCGACCCACGGTCAGACTAGATATTCAGAAGTGTAGTGATATGTGTGTCATACTCCCTCCCTGCTCACTACCTAGGCCCAGGCGCTATGGTTATCCTTGATATGATATTCCCTTAGCTTGCCGATTTGCCGAGGTATCACACTCCTGAGGCATTGTACCCCACCCTGTCGGTTGTGAGGTGTTTGCTGGACTGCAGTGGGTTCGTATCCTCAAGATATTCTCCTCGTGCAATGGAAACACTGGACATGTCGGTCTATATAATAAATGCCTGACTCCCCGGATAGTTGAGGGCATTACCCGTGACAGCTGATTCAAGATACCCCTCTCGAAAATGGACTAACAAAGGAGAGTTGTCTCGCTTGTAGTGGAGATGGCTCTGCTGCCTTTCTTCCCTCCGAAGCCTCACCGTCGGTGTGTTCCGTGCCATCTGCGTACGATATTAGCTTATTCGTTATAAGGGTTTACGTCGACGCTAGCTGACACAGATCCTGGATGACTTCTTTAAGTTCACAAACCAGATTACGTGTATATTGGATGGGGCGTAAAGCTGTTGCAGCAAGCAGAGCTCGAGGCAGGATCACATGTGAAGCGGGGAGTACATGGAGCCAGGCCTCGGAATTTCCCCGCGGTCGGGCTCACTGGAAGTTGTTCGTGGGCGCCCTGCCCGGCGCAACTGGGCTCTTTTGGTGACGGAGGAGGTGTGCTTCATTCACTGCGGCTATGCGAGTGCCATTGCAATGCGGCCTGCGGTCCTTGCTTCCTTGAAGACCGAGCCCTCTGATCAAACTTTTCTGTGATGACTATATATTCACTCGCATGCGTGATTGCTATTCCTGTGCCAAGGGATATCTCTCCTCAGGTTCCTCAGCGCAGAACCTAGACAATGAATAGGACGCCCTCGCCTCATCACCCCTCCATATTGGTGAATAAATCGCAAGCATGGAGACATATGTATATCCTCTTAAGTGCATAAATTCATAGTGCGATCTGTACATGCTGGTCTAGACCGCTCTCATTGCGACATAATATCAATATTATCACTGAGATGCGCCACAGCACTCGGACTCAACACCAGAGACTCCCAGGGGTGTCGGGTTCAATCGCACCATCACTATTAATGGACACGAGCCTGATAAGGATGACTCTTAGTACGCAACCTGATTGGCCCGCAGGTGATGCTCTGTGGGGAGAGTATAACTCACTCCTCACGAAGGACACTAATTACAATCGGCAAGTCCCTCATGGTCAGATTTCGCTGCCTGATAGGTGTCATGTAGGGCTATAAGGTTTGGCGATCCGGGATTAGTCGGTGAGATACGATGCTGTCGTACAGAGGGCACGCCCACATGCTCGACTTAGTGTAGATCCGTGTAGTTCTAGGCTGCTGGGGTTGTGGATCAACTGTGGATGGAATTGCATGCGTGTGTGTCCGTGGCGGAGACATTGTACGTGGTCTGTGGGATAGACGAGGATCACGCACACTACTGTGAGGGAAGAAGGGCGTCGCGGGAGATGGGCACAAGACCGCGAATGCCTAACGAGCGTAGCATCGAGGATCGCCCATATCGCTGTGACCTGCGAGCACGCTTCTGCCAGCAAGACCCTCGACGGTAGTGAGAGTCGTGCTACTACCTCGCTTGGAGTGTCCTGTCCACGAGTGGAGTTCTATTATTTCAATATTTCCAGACCTTACCAACAATCGCAACTTTAAATTTCGGGTTTTGGGACTTTTACTTTTCGGGTGGTATTTTTATCTTGGCGGTGGATCAAATCACAGTCACGACCCGAAATACTAATTTTTTCTTTATTTGATTATACCCAGAACGTAACCCGCAGGGTCCGTGATTGGCTTCCTAGTTTCATCTCTCGGTATCGTATTATACAATGCGAAGTGAAATCTCATCAGGCCGTGTCTGGAATTGGTATTCCTGGCGTTCTTGTTCGTTCATTCCGGGCATATCGAAGCATCCGGCAGCCACGATCGACAGTTGGACGTTCACTCCGGTATAACGAAATGAGGCAACTCTCTGGGTTTCCCCACCTCCCCGGGATATGACATCCCTATGCTATCTTCGCATTTAACGAGCTCTCTCTAAATCGTATCGCAACGTGTTCGGAAGGATCATCTGCGACACTCGGCTCTATCTCTCGTGGATACATGTTATAATACCGGTACTTTGGAGTCACATGAGATAGTGTGAACGAGGTTGTTTCTCCGGATAGGACGATTGTCGAATCTGTCGTGCGGTCATTCCATACCTGTGAAAGTGCTTGCCTTTTCGGCATACTACCTCGCGCCAGTGATTCTAGGGTATGTGCTATACGGGATTGATTGAATCCTCGACATATACGGATTGATTGATCCGATGTGCATCGTAGGAGCATGTGGGAGCCAACATGGGTATCCAGATCCCGCTGTTGGTTATTGACCGGAGAGCGCGTCGGTCATGTCTGCTCTCCGAACCCGTAGGGTCTACACACTTAAGGTTCGGTGACGCTAGGGTTGTAGAGATATGTATATGCAGTAACCCGAAATTGTTCGGAGTCCCGGATGAGATCCCGGACGTCACGAGGAGTTCCGGAATGGTCCGGAGGTAAAGAATTATATATAGGAAGTGCATTTCGGCCATCGGGACAAGTTTCGGGGGTCACCGGTATTGTACCGGGACCACCGGATGGGTCCCGGGGGTCCACCGGTACCATCCCAGGTCTGCCCCGGGGGGCCACCTGTTTCTTTTCCTGGGCTGGTTTGTAGGTCCTCTGCCTCGCTCTCTCGTCTTCTTTGGTTTCCCCTGTTCATTTCGACCGGCCAGTGGTCGGCATCATTTCGCCTGGTGCCCCCGCCACTCTCTCTCTCCTTTCTGGTGTAGCCGCGTGAGTCAATCTCTATATAGCCCAAAGGTATGCTGTAGGGTAACGCCCTCCATTTGTCGCGTGCTCCCACGCCTTACTGCTCGTCCCGTACTCGCATTCTGGTTTCTCTGGCGGATCCGTTGGTGTGTGGGGTTCGCCTACCGTGCTGGTTGTGGCGGGCACCTGTCTACCCCTCCCAGGTGTCCGCCCCGCGCCGGCTCTCCCATATGTGATATTCCTGATTCCATATCCCTCGCGTTAGGAGGCCTCTGGCCGATGACACTTTCCCCTGCATTAGTTTTACTCGCGTCCTTACCGGTTCCGAAAGGTTACCTCCGCTCGATGGTGCTGTTCCCGTCCGAGCTCGCAGTGCTCATCCTTTGGTTGGGCGTTGTCCTCCTCCTCCTGGGCTTACACATACGCCTGCTCGTCACGCCGTCCTATCCCATGTTTTATTTTTCTTCTTTAGTGCCTCGGTGCATTCCCCTTCTTTCCTCTGCGCCTCGTGCCTCATTCTCTTAGGGTGGTAGGATACCACAGGCCGGTGTCCACAGACGCGTGGCGCGATCTCGGTGAGGCTCACGGTCACCTCCACCACACGCTCGGACTCGTGTGCGCGCTTGGCGTACTCTTCTGACACTCTCCCCGCCTAGCTGGGGAGCAAGGAAGAGGAGGACGTCACAATACCGTACGGTGTGCTGTGAATACGGAGGTACAGAGGCGGGCACGGTTTTACCAGGTTCCGGGCCGCTTCGGCCTGTGCGCTCCCTACGTCTGGCTGCGTAGTTGTTCAACTCCTCTGATGGTGTGTGGTGTCGTGCCGATGCACTGCTCGTACTCACGAGATCGATTGACGGCTCCACTCTCGCCTCGCGTCTTGTTGAGATTGACTGTTGCTGCTGGCTTGTCTTCGGGCTACCCCTTCCGGTTATATACGACCCACGGGTTGGTTCGGTCCTGGCGTGATCCTATCGAATATCAATGGTGGGTAGTAGGATTAGATATGTCTCCTAATCTGCCAAGCTTGCCTCTCTATCGCCAAGCTTGCCTTCCACGCCAAGGAAAGTCCCTTCTGGACACACGACGAAGTCTTCAATCTTGTATCTTCATAGTCCAGGAGTCCGGCTGAAGGTATAGTCCGGCCATCCGACACCCCCTAATCCAGGACTCCCTCAGTAGCCCCTGAACAGGCTTCAATGACGACGAGTCCGGCGCGCAGATTGTCTTCGGCATTGCAAGGCGGGTTCCTCCTCCAAGTACTTCATAGAAGATTTTGAACACAAAGATAGTGTCCGGCTCTGCAAAATAAGTTTCCACATATTGCCATAGAGAGAATAATATTTACACAAATCTAATCTGCTGACGTATTTCCGTAGCGTGTCACACCACGGCCAAGCCTTTATCCGAGTCGTTTTATTATCCCACCTCAGCGCGTCATGCGAGGCGGTTTCCTTGGCACGTCTTGTTAAAGCAGAGATCGTGTCCCCTTATCCCGGGATTCTCATCAATACGGGCGTGGGTAACCCAACCGCTTCTAGGACTCCTAGATTATAGGCAAGTCCAAACGGACACGGAGAGGACGCTTGATATTCACCCTCTTTATAAAGGGGACAAGGCTTTTATTTTTCCCTCCCGTGCTCAATCGAATCCTTCCCCCACCTCAAGCTCAAACGCCCGAAGTTCAGGTCAGGCGCCCCGAACCTTCAGTCATGTCCGGATCTAGCCTTCAAGGCCGATGGATGCCTTCCTCCGTCACGGAAGAAGACATCAAGAAGTTGAGGGAGGCCAGATATCTGACCGCCGAGATTTTGCATCGGCTGCCTCCCGAGGGCAGGCCGTCCCCCGAACCCAACGAGAACGTCGTGTTCGTCTCCCACTTCCTCCGAGGTCTAGGCCTTGCCTGGATCCTTTCGTCAGGGGTTTGATGTTTTACTACGGGCTAGATTTCCATGATCTAGCTCCGGACTCCTTTCTTCATATCACGACATTTATTGTCGTGTGCGAGGCCTTCCTCCGGGTTACCCCTCACTTTGGCCTATGGCTCAAGACCTTTGAAGTGAAGCCGAAGATGGTCGAGGGGCAACATGCAGCGTGTGGAGGTGCCTCAATACGCAAGATGACGGGAGCTCCGTGGCCCAAAGGTTCCATCCCAGAGGTGTCTGAATTGTGGCAACAGGAGTGGTTCTACATCACGGCTCCTAGAAGTGCCAAGTGGGCGGCCCCCCTGTGTTCCGCTCGGCCCCACCACAGCTGATGTCGTGGATCAGCAGAGGTCTGAGCTGGGGTCCAGTCAAGGACGTGCCTATACTGCAAGGCCGCATTCGAGATCTCTTCAATGGAGATTTCAGTTTGGTTGCGGTGATACAGGTTATGCTGGTTCGTCAAGTCCAGCCTTGCAAACGCCGGCCTCTTCGCCTGTGGGAGTTCAATCCCGAGGGACCGCGTGCTATTCAAAATTTTCTCGGCCTGACGCACGAGGAGATGTACAAGTCATTCTTCGGACCTCAGGTGGAGTGTCCGGAAATCACCGAGGACGTGGGCCTGAGTAGTAACCGCGCCGCCGAACAGGTAAGGCATCTTCCGGCCGAACATTATCTCTCCTTTGTTACGAAGTTATTTCTGAGAGTTCGCTTTTTGACCAGGACTGGCTAACAAAGGCGAAGTTGATTCGGTGTTCGGCCCCCCTCCCTGAGGGTTTGGAAAATCCGGTATTGGAAAAGATGCTCCAGACCGCACCTTGCCCGGAGCCCTTGAAGGAAGATACTGTGGAGGATAATGCGGGCGGACGCGGGCCCCCAACGCTGCCCATTCTAGCCGAGGGAGCGAGCGTCTCCATGAAGGAAGGCGACCAGAAGAGGAAAAGGACTGCGCCCGGGGATTCGGAAGCCGAAGCTTCCAAACGGGAGAAGAAGTCTCCCACAGAGGGTCCTACCTTGGGGGGCGCTTTGCCGCACAAAGTCCGCGGGGGGATCAATTCTCCCGATAGTAAGTGACCCGAAATACTTTATAGTACAGATATGCCATCTTTTTCTTCTGAGAAAATAACCACCGCATATATTTTGTAGTTCGGGCCTTAGCCCCTCTCAAATGAGCTCATCTTCGGGGGATCTTCCAGAGATGATGGAGAGCGAAACGCCTCCTCCGGACTCCTCCGCTCCGGAAGCGGGCGACCCTGAAGTGTCGTTGCGGAGGGCCTCTCCGAGTCCGGTGAGGCCAGAAGATAATCCCATTGACCCCCGAAGCTCCCAGTGTCCGGCTCCCGAAGAGAGCAGACAAAAGAGTCCGGCACCGTCTAGTGTGCGATCGGATGTTCTGAGGGAGTTGGTGGGGCGAGCGGCCATCTCAGATGAACACCGTGTGCTGATGAATACGGTGATGGAGAGAATATCGTCCGCCGAAAGCGGATTGCATGAAGCTTTTATGAGTCTACTGACAGGCTTTGAGGTACGTAAAAGAATGTATGATAGTCCTGCACATGCTAGGTGTGCCCTGTGTAGATAGTAGCCCCTGAGACTCTGGTTGTCGTCGGAAACGACGACGAACAGAGGATCATATTCCCAGGTAATAACCATACTGCCTCTATGTGCAGGTGATGGAAGCTCCGGTGGCTAGCCGGACTAGCGAGTTTGCCCATTTAGAACGGCAGTTGGATGCGGCAGACGCCGACATCGAGCTTGTTAACAAAAGGCTTGACGAGGCCGGGT